>NW_026290074.1:7500-10000 GCF_023373465.1 Oncorhynchus keta
CTCAGTACACACCCTTTACACAGTTCTACTTCTTCCTCCCTCTCTCTCTCTCAGTACACACCCTTTACACAGTTCTACTTCTTCCTCTCTCTCTCTCTCTCTCTCTCTCTCTCTCTCTCTCTCTCTCTCTCTCTCTCTCTCTCTCTCTCTCTCTCTCAGTACGCACCCTTTACACATTTCTACTTCTTCCTCTCTCTCTCTCTCTCTCTCTCTCTCTCTCTCTCTCTCTCTCTCTCTCTCTCTCTCTCTCTCTCTCTCTCTCTCTCTCAGTACACACCCTTTACACAGTTCTACTTCTTCCTCTCTCTCTCTCTCTCTCTCTCTCTCTCTCTCTCTCTCTCTCAGTACACACCCTTTACACAGTTCTACTTCTTCCTCCCTCTCTCTCTCTCAGTACACACCCTTTACACAGTCCTACTTCTTCCTCTCTCTCTCTCTCTCCAACCCCTGACATCTCTCTCAGTACACACCCTTTACACAGTTCTACTTCTTCCTCCCTCTCTCTCTCTCTCTCTCTCTCTCTCTCTCTCTCTCTCAGTACACACCCTTTACACAGTTCTACTTCTTCCTCCTCTCTCTCTCTCAGTACACACCCTTTACACAGTTCTACTTCTTCCTCCCTCTCTCTCTCTCAGTACACACCCTTTACACAGTTCTACTTCTTCCTCCCTCTCTCTCTCTCAGTACACACCCTTTACACAGTTCTACTTCTTCCTCCCTCTCTCTCTCTCAGTACGCACCCTTTACACAGTCCTACTTCTTCCTCCCTCTCTCTCTCCAACCCCCACACTTCTCTCTCTCTCAGTACGGTACTGCCTATTCCATTCAGTTCAATTTAAGTGCTTTATTCGCATGGTAAACATATGTAAACATTGCCAATGCAAGTTAAATAGATGATAAACAGAAGTTAAATAAACTATACACCTTTTTAAGTAAACATTACAAATGGAAATAAATATTTTCAGATGATACAGTGGGGAGAACAAGTATTTGATACACTGCCGATTTTGCAGGTTTTCCTACTTACAAAGCATGTAGAGGTCTGTAATTTTTAGAGACGGAATCTAAAACAAAAATCTAGAAAATCTCGTTGTATGATTTTTAGGTAATTAATTTGCAAGTACTTGTTCTCCCCACTGTATACAGTGTTGTAACGATGTGCAAATTGTTAAAGTACAAAAGGAAAAATAAATAAACATAAATCTGGTTTGTATTTATAATGCTGTCTGTTCTTCACTGGTTGACCTTTTCTTGTGGCAACAGGCCACAAATCTTGCTGCTGTGATGGCACACTGTGATGTCACCCAGTAGATATGGGAGTTTATCAAAATTGGGTTTGTTTTCGAATTCTTTGTGGATCTGTGTAATCTGAGGGAAATATGTGTTTCTAATATGTTCATAGATTTGGCAGGAAGTGCAGCTCAGTTTCCACCTCATTTTGTGGGCTGTGTGCACATAGCCTGTCTTCTTCAATCAGTGGACCGCCCCTGTGAAGGGACATGGGTTCAAAAACTTTTCAGACACGCCCTCCTTCCTATATAAAGCCTTGACGACAATATAACCTCTTGTACCGAGGATGTGAGGACGACGGTCCGATGTCAGAATGGTTCAGATAATAACTACAGAATGAAGCCAACATCAGCGTGAGCTTTGGTTGCGAAAGGTATGAACTTTGAACTCTTATTCACTACAGAAGTGATACCTCCTAGCCGTTGGGTTAGCAACAGCAGCTGCAAACGTGGGCTAAGAAAGAACAGACAGAGTATTCCGTCTACCACACAACGACGTTACTACAACGTATCCAATTTACCACCAGAGACATTCTTCAAAGGACTCTGTTGGGCAACACAGCCTTCCATCTACCACCAACCTACCGAAGTGCAGCTCAGAGCAAATATTTATAGCATTTTCCTTTTCCAAATGGGCGATAATTTAGAATGCATAAGATTCTGTATTTACGATAGAGACATCGTTTCTCCCTTTTTGTTCCTCAGTCTTCCCGCTCCTTCACTCAAACCCAGCCCCCCTTTCTTTGTGTAACCAGCTGTCATTCCTTTATGACGTCATTTGTAATCTAGGCATGTTTCATTCTGTGTAGATGTAATTCTGTGTGATTAGTTAGGTATTTAGTAAATCAATAATTTCAACCCAATTTTGTATTGCTGATTCAACTTGTTAGCCAGGGTTTGTGAAAATAATCAACCATTTCCAACTTTCAGATGAGACTGAAATAAGGTGACGATTAATATTGACTGCTATTGATGTAAAATATTACTAGGTCTTTAAGAGTTTATTCGGAAGATAACAGCTCTATAAATATTATTTTGTAGTGCTCCGAGTTTCTAGTTAATTACATTTACATGATTAGCTCAATCAGGTAATATTAATTACAGAGAAAGGATTTTATAGGATAGCATGTCATATCACTTAATCCGGCATAGTTTGGGTCAGTCACAGTGGTCAGGTATTCTCTGTTTCGGGACAAAAAAAGTTCTAGTTT
>NW_026290075.1:0-2770 GCF_023373465.1 Oncorhynchus keta
ATGATGACATACTGTACAGTGCATTCGGAAAATATTCAGACCCCTTGACTTTTTCCACATTTTGCTACATTACAGGTTTATTATAAAATGTATGAAATACAACATTTTCATCATCAATCTACACACAACAACCCATAATGACAAAAACAGGTTTTTAGAAATGTTCTCACATTTCTATATAAAAAAATATATATATATTTTATTTACATAAGTATTCAGACCCTTTGCTATGAGACTTGAAATTGAGCTCAGGTTCATCCTGTTTCCATTAATCATCCTTGAGATGTTTTTACAACTTGACTGGAGTCCACCTGTGGTAAATTCAATTGGTTGGACATGATTTGGAAAGGCACACACCTGTCTATATAAAGGTCCCACAGTTGGCAGTGCATGTCAGAGCAAAAACCAAGCCTTGAGGTCGAAGGAATTATCCGTAGAGCTCCGAGACAGGATTGTGTCGAGGCACAGACCTGGGGAAGGGTACCAAAACATTTCTGCAGCATTGAAGGTCCCCAAGAACACAGTGGCCTCCATCTAGAGCTGGTCGCCCGGCCAAATGGAGCAATTGGGGGAGAAAGTCCTTGGTCAGGGAGGTGACCAAAAAAAATGATGGTCACCCTGAAAGTGCTCCAGAGTTCCTCTGTGGAGATGAGAGAACCTTCCAGAAGGACAAGCATCTCTGTAGAGTGGCCACTCCTCAGTAAAAGGCACATCGCAGCCCGCTTGGAGTTGCCAAAGGGCACCTAAAAGTCTCAAGGAAACTAGATTGAACACTTTGGCCTGAATGCCAAGTGTCATGTCTGGGGAAACCTGGCACCATTCCTACTGTGAAGCATGGTGGTGGCAGCATTTACATTTAAGTCATTTAGCAGACGCTCTTATCCAGAAGCGACTTACAAATTGGTGCATTCACCTTATGACATCCAGTGGAACAGCCACTTTACAATAGTGCATCTAAATCTTTTAAGGGGGTGAGAAGGATTACTTTATCCTATCCTAGGTATTCCTTAAAGAGGTGGGGTTTCAGGTGTCTCCGGAAGGTGGTGATTGACTCCGCTGTCCTGGCGTCGTGAGGGAGTTTGTTCCACCATTGGGGGCCAGAGCAGCGAACAGTTTTGACTGGGCTGAGCGGGAACTGTACTTCCTCAGTGGTAGGGAGGCGAGCAGGCCAGAGGTGGATGAACGCAGTGCCCTTGTTTGGGTGTAGGGCCTGATCAGAGCCTGGAGGTACTGAGGTGCCGTTCCCTCACAGCTCCGCAGGCAAGCACCATGGTCTTGTAGCGGATGCGAGCTTCAACTGGAAGCCAGTGGAGAGAGCGGAGGAGCGGGGTGACGTGAGAGAACTTGGGAAGGTTGAACACCAGACGGGCTGCGGCGTTCTGGATGAGTTGTAGGGGTTTAATGGCACAGGCAGGGAGCCCAGCCAACAGCGAGTTGCAGTAATCCAGACGGGAGATGACAAGTGCCTGGATTAGGACCTGCGTCGCTTCCTGTGTGAGGCAGGAAAGAGCCTGCGATGCCAGAGCATGAACCTACAGGAACGGGCCACCGCCTTTGATGTTAGTTGGAGAACGAGGGTGTTATCCAGGATCACGCCAAGGTTCTTAGCGCTCTGGGAGGAGGACACAATGGAGTTGTCAACCGTGATGGCGAGATCATGAACGGGCAGTCCTTCCCCGGGAGGAAGAGCAGCTCCGTCTCTTGCCGAGGTTCAGCTTGAGGTGGTGATCCGTCATCCACACTGATATGTCTGCCAGACATGCAGAGATGCGATTCCGCCACCTGGTCATCAGAAGGGGGAAAGGAGAAGATTAATTGTGTGTCGTCTGCATAGCAATGATAGGAGAGACCATGTGAGGTTATGACAGAGCCAAGTGACTTGGTGTATAGCGAGAATAAGAGAGGGCCTAGAACAGAGCCCTGGGGACACCAGTGGTGAGAGCGTGGTGAGGAGACAGATTCTCGCCACGCCACCTGGTAGGAGCGACCTGTCAGGTAGGACGCAATCCAAGCGTGGGCCGCGCCGGGAGATGCCCAACTCGGAGAGGGTGGAGAGGGGAGGATCTGATGGTTCACAGTATCGAAGGCAGTCGATAGGTCTAGAAGGATGAGAGCAGAGGAGAGAGAGTTAGTTTTAGCAGTGCGGAGCGCCTCCGTGATACAGAGAAGAGAGTCTCAGTTGAATGACTAGTCTTGAAACCTGACTGATTTGGATCAAGAAGGTCATTCTGAGAGAGATAGCGGAGAGCTGGCCAAGGGGACGGCACGTTCAAGAGTTTTGGAGAGAAAAGAAAGAAGGGATACTGGTCTTTAGTTGTTGACATCGGAGGGATCGAGTGTAGGTTTTTCAGAAGGGGTTGGGCGGCCGGCCGTCACAAGACGCGAGATTTCATCTGGAGAGAGAGGGGAGAAAGAGGTCAGAGCATAGGGTAGGGCAGTGTGAGCAGAACCAGCGGTGTCGTTTGACTTAGCAAGCGAGGATCGGATGTCGTCGACCTTCTTTTCAAAATGGTTGACGAAGTCATCTGCAGAGAGGGAGGAGGGGGAGGGGAGGAGGATTCAGGAGGGAGGAGAAGGTGGCAAAGAGCTTCCTAGGGTTAGAGGCAGATGCTTGGAATTTAGAGTGGTAGAAAGTGGCTTTAGCAGCAGAGACAGAGGAGGAAAAGTGTAGAGAGGAGGGAGCGAAAGGATGCCAGGTCCGCAGGGAGGCGAGTTTTCCTCCATTTCCGCTCGGCTGCCCGGAGCCCTGTTCATGCATCATGCTGTGGGG
>NW_026290076.1:0-15000 GCF_023373465.1 Oncorhynchus keta
AGAGGTCCTAGGATCTGTCTAAATGACAGGAGGTCCTCTGTATTGAGAGGTCCTATGATCTGTCTAAATGACAGGAGGTCCTCTGTATTGAGAGGTCCTAGGATCTGTCTAAATGACAGGAGGTCCTCTGTATTGAGAGGTCCTAGGATCTGTCTAAATGACAGGATCTGAGAGGTCCTAGGATCTGTCTAAATGACAGGACTGTATTGAGAGGAGGTCTGTCTCTGACAGGAGGTCCTCTATTGAGAGGTCCTAGGATCTGTCTGAATGACAGGAGGTCCTCTGTATTGAGAGGTCCTAGGATCTGTCTAAATGACAGGAGGTCCTCTGTATTGAGAGGTCCTAGGATCTGTCTGAATGACAGGAGGTCCTCTGTATTGAGAGGTCCTAGGATCTGTCTGAATGACAGGAGGTCCTCTGTATTGAGAGGTCCTAGGATCTGTCTGAATGACAGGAGGTCCTAGTAGTGATGTAGACAGGAGACATGACTGATGTTCCCTGTAGACAGGAGACGTGACTGATGTTCCCTGTAGTGGTGTAGACAAGAGAGAGATGAGGAAGTTATGATAACCACCCACCTCTCTTCCTGGTTTCTGGTTTGAAGTGTTTGGCAGGAGGCGGACAGACATGTTCCTCAGCAGGTCGTGACACCCTCTTCATCACGACACCCCTGACACACAGGATTACATCAAAGTGGGAACAACAACGACTAGGAACCCAATTATGGGTTTAAACAGCAGCCAATCAGCAGCTCTAACTCCTCATCAGTCCTTTTAACGTTGTAAATGAAGACCCAACTAGTGAGAAATAGTCACAGCATTGAGGAGGATTTCCTTACATGCTGTTTAAATAGAGACCTACATCAGAACATGGCCATTATATCACCATGGAAACATGGCTATTATGTCACCATGGAAACACATAGGAGCTTATCGAAGCAGCCACTGGAATGTGTGGAATTAATATTCTTCCAACCCTCTCTGCTACCCTCTCTCCTACCCTCTTCTCCTACCCTCTCTCCTACCCTCTCTCCTACCCTCTTCTCCTACCCTCTCTGCTACCCTCTAATCCTACTCTCCCTCCTACCCTCTTCTCCAACCCTCTCTCCTACCCTCTTCTTCTACCCTCTTCTCCAACCCTCTCTCCTACCCTCTTCTCCTACTCTCCCTCCTACCCTCTTCTCCTACCCTCTCTGCTACCCTCTTCTCCTACCCTCTCACCTACCCTCTCACCTACCCTCCTCTCCTACCCTCTCTCCTACCCTCTTCTTCCTACCCTCTTCTCCTACCCTCCTCTCCTACCCTTTCTCCTACCCTCTCTCCCTACCCTCTCTCCTACCCTTTCTCCTACCCTCTCTCCTACCCTTTCTCCTACCCTCTCACCTACCCTCCGCTCCTACCCTCTTCTCCTACCCTCCTCTCCTTCCATCTCTCCTACCCTTCTCCTACCCTCTTCTCATACCCTCTCTCCTACCCTCCTCTCCTACCCTCCTCTCCTAGCCTCTCTCTTACCCTCTTCTCCTACCCTCTTCTCTCCTACCCTCTTTCCTACCCTCTCTCCTACCCTCTCTCCTACCCTCTCTCCTACCCTCTGCTCCTACCCTCTTCTCCTACCCTCTCTCCTACCCTCTTCTCCTACCCTCTCTCCTGCCCTCTCTTCTACCCTCTACTCCTACCCTCTTCTCCTACCCTCTTCGCCTACCCTCTTCATCCCTACCCTCTTCTCCTACCCTCTCTCCTACCCTCTCTCCTACCCTCTTCTCCTATGGGCTGTATAAGGGCTGTATAGGGGCTGTATAGGGACTGTATAGGGGCTGTATAGGGACTGTATAGGGGCCTTATATGGACTGTATAGGGGCTGTATAAGGGCTGTATAAGGGCTATATATATATATAAATACCTGGTTAAATAAAGGGTTAGGGTTATATATATATATATATACATATATATATATATATATATATATATATATATATATAAATATATAAATACCTGGTTAAATAAAGGGTTAGGGTTATATATATAAATACCTGGTTAAATAAAGGGTTAGGGTTTTATATATATATAAATACCTGGTTAAATAAAGGGTTAGGGTTATATATATATATAAATACCTGTTTAAATAAAGGGTTATATATATATATATAAATACCTGGTTAAATAAAGGGTTAGGGTTATATATATATAAATACCTGGTTAAATAAAGGGTTATATATATATATAAATACCTGTTTAAATAAAGGGTTAGGGTTATATATATATAAATACCTGGTGAAATAAAGGGTTATATATATATATATAAATACCTGGTTAAATAAAGGGTTAGGGTTATATATATATATAAATACCTGGTTAAATAAAGGGTTAGGGTTATATATAATATAATAATAATAATATATGCCATTTAGCAGACGCTTTTATCCAAAGCGACTTACAGTCATGTGTGCATACATTCTACGTATGGGTGGTCCCGGGAATCGAACCCACTACCCTGGCGTTACAAGCACCATGCTCTACCAACTGAGCTACAGAAGGACCACAATATATAAATACCTGGTTAAATAAAGGGTTAGGGTTATATATATATATATATATGTATATATATATATATATATAAATACCTGGTTAAATAAAGGGTTAGGGTTATATATATATATATAAATACCTGGTTAAATAAAGGGTTGGGGTTATATATATATATAAATACCTGGTTAAATAAAGGGTTAGGGTCATATATATATAAATACCTGGTTAAATAAAGGGTTATATATATATATATATATATATATATATATATATATATATATATATAAATACCTGGTTAAATAAAGGGTTAGGGTTATATATATATAAATACCTGGTTAAATAAAGGGTTAGGGTTTTATATATATATATAAATACCTGGTTAAATAAGGTGAAATTTAAAAGAAAATTGACCAATAGCCTGCCACTTTAGGGATTCTCTGAGCCAGGATGCTGCCGATGGTAGATCAGTTAGATCGTAACACAAGGTGAGACATCCTAACATGAGCGAATCACAGTGTGTAAATGCATTTACGTCTGAGCCTGAGAGTTTTGATACGACAGTAAGTGGATGGACAGGGCCGCTCTCTGGGGGGGATGACAAGTTGTTTTCAGGGATATTCTGCCACCTAGTGGAACATATTTGTACTACATCTCTGAGAATTGATTCGGGGAAGGAAAACTGATTTCAGGACGTGGGCGGATTGGCCGATTGGCAATTCTGCCAAATGTCAGAGGGGCTGGGCCATCTTGGACTGAGGTGGGCTGGTCGAAAAATATATAGATATATTTGGTTTTTAAAAAATGTATTAATGATTTTTGTGCAACTTCTCTGTTCTCTATAATAATAATCTGTATTGAGCATTTGGCTGACCAATGGTGGCCGAGCTGAGGTGGTACTGAGGTGGCTGACCATTGGTGGCCGAGTTGAGGTGGCTGACCATTGGTGGCCGAGTTGAGGTGGCTGACCATTGGTGGCCGAGTTGAGGTGGCTGACCATTGGTGGCCGAGTTGAGGTGGCTGACCATTGGTGGCCGAGCTGAGGTTGCGCTGAGATGGCTGACCAATGGTGGCCGAGCTGAGGTGGTTGCAAATTCACATTCGAAGTCAAAAGCACATCATTAAAAAGTTGAGAGACCAACAAAAGGGGTTTTGAGGTCAAAGCTGATAAATGTGTGAAATGAACCGATTGATTTGTTTCTGCTGGTCCAGTGTCTGTGTCTGTGTCTGTGTCTGTGCCTGTGTCTGTGTCTGTGTCTGTGTCTGTGTCTGTGCCTGTGCCTGTGTCTGTGTCTGTGTGTGTGTGTGTGTGTGTCTGTGTCTGTGTCTGTGTCTGTGCCTGTGTCTGTGCCTGTGTCTGTGTCTGTGTCTGTGCCTGTGTCTGTGCCTGTGTCTGTGTCTGTGTCTGTGCCTGTGTCTGTGTCTGTGTCTGTGCCTGTGCCTGTGTCTGTGTGTGTGCCTGTGCCCGTTTCTGTGTCTGTGCCCGTTTCTGTGTCTGTGCCTGTGTCTGTGCCTGTGAGAAAAAGACAGATCAGTTGCTGTGGTGCAGTGGAGGTCGGGAGGAGAACAGAGAAAGACACTCACCCACACTGACACAGATCATGTAGCCCAGGGCTGGCGTTCTATTTGTATTGATTTAACCTTTATGTGACCTTCATTTAACCAGGCAGGTCAGTTAAGAACAAATTCTTATTTACAATGACGGCCTACCAGAAGGGCAGAAGGGTCCTTCTGTAGCTCAGTTGGTAGAGCATGGCGCTTGTAACGCCAGGGTAGTGGGTTCGATCCCCGGGACCACCCATACGTAGAATGTATGCACACATGACTGTAAGTCGCTTTGGATAAAAGCGTCCGCTAAATGGCATATATTATTATTATTATTATATTAAGGCCTCCTGCGGGGACGGGGACGGGGGACGGGGACGGGGACGGGGGACGGGGACGGGGGCTGGGATTAAACAATAACATACAGGACAAAACACACATCAACACTACATAAAGACAACACATGTCAGCAACACACAACATGGTATTAGCCCAGCATAGTAGCAGCACAACATGGTATTAGCACAGCATAGTAGCAACACAACATGGTATTAGCACAGCATAGTAGCAGCACAACATGGTATTAGCACAGCATAGTAGCAACACAACATGGTATTAGCACAGCATAGTAGCAACACAACATGGTATTAGCACAGCATAGTAGCAACACAACATGGTATTAGCACAGCATAGTAGCAGCACAACATGGTATTAGCACAGCATAGTAGCAGCACAACATGGTATTAGCACAGCATAGTAGCAACACAACATGGTATTAGCACAGCATAGTAGCAACACAACATGGTATTAGCACAGCATAGTAGCAACACAACATGGTATTAGCACAGCATAGTAGCAACACAACATGGTATTAGCACAGCATAGTAGCAGCACAACATGGTATTAGCACAGCATAGTAGCAACACAACATGGTATTAGCACAGCATAGTAGCAACACAACATGGTATTAGCACAGCATAGTAGCAACACAACATGGTATTAGCACAGCATAGTAGCAGCACAACATGGTATTAGCACAGCATAGTAGCAGCACAACATGGTATTAGCACAGCATAGTAGCAACACAACATGGTATTAGCACAGCATAGTAGCAACACAACATGGTATTAGCACAGCATAGTAGCAACACAACATGGTATTAGCACAGCATAGTAGCAACACAACATGGTATTAGCACAGCATAGTAGCAACACAACATGGTATTAGCACAGCATAGTAGCAACACAACATGGTATTAGCACAGCATAGTAGCAACACAACATGGTATTAGCACAACATAGTAGCAACACAACATGGTATTAGCACAGCATAGTAGCAACACAACATGGTATTAGCACAGCATAGTAGCAACACAACATGGTATTAGCACAGCATAGTAGCAACACAACATGGTATTAGCACAACATAGTAGCAACACAACATGGTATTAGCACAGCATAGTAGCAACACAACATGGTATTAGCACAGCATAGTAGCAACACAACATGGTAGCAACACAAAACCTGGTAGCAGCACAGCATAGTATTAGCACAGCATATTAGCAACACAACATGGTATTAGCACAGCATATTAGCAACACAACATGGTATTAGCACAGCATATTAGCAACACAACATGGTATTAGCACAGCATATTAGCAACACAACATGGTATTAGCACAGCATATTAGCAACACAACATGGTATTAGCACAGCATATTAGCAACACAACATGGTATTAGCACAGCATATTAGCAACACAACATGGTATTAGCACAGCATATTAGCAACACAACATGGTATTAGCACAGCATATTAGCAACACAACATGGTAGCAACACAACATAGTAGCAACACATGTCAGCAACACATAACATGGTAGCAGCACAACATGGTATTAACACAACATGGTATTAACACAGCATAGTAGCAACACATGTCAGCAACACAAAACATGTTATTAGCACAACATGGTATTAGGACAACATGGTATTAGCACAACATGGTATTAGCACAACATGGTATTAGCACAACATGGTATTAGCACAACATGGTATTAGCACAACATGTCAGCAACACAAAACCTGGTAGCAGCACAACATGGTATTAGCACAACATAGTATTAGCACAACATGGTAGCAGCACAACATGGTAGCAGCACAACATGGTATTAGCACAACATGGTAGCAGCACAACATGGTATTAACACAACATGGTACAAACATTATTGGGCACAGACAACTGCACAAAGGGCAAGAAGGTAGAGACAACAGCAAGAAGGTAGAGACAACAGCAAGAAGGTAGAGACAACAGCAAGAAGGTAGAGACAACACCAAGAAGGTAGAGACAACAGCAAGAAGGTAGAGACAACAGCAAGAAGGTAGAGACAACAAGAAGGTAGAGACAACAACAAGAAGGTAGAGACAACAGCAAGAAGGTGGAGACAACAGCAAGAAGGTAGAGACAACAGCAAGAAGGTAGAGACAACAGCAAGAAGGTAGAGACAACAGCAAGAAGGTAGAGACAACAGCAAGAAGGTGGAGACAACAGCAAGAAGGTAGAGACAACAGCAAGAAGGTAGAGACAACAGCAAGAAGGTAGAGACAACAGCAAGAAGGTAGAGACATTTACATTTACATTTAAGTCATTTAGCAGACGCTCTTATCCAGAGCGACTTACAAATTGGTGCATACACCTTATGACATCCAGTGGAACAGCCACTTGCATCTAAATCTTTTTTTGGGGGGGGGGGTTGGGGTGAGAAGGATTACTTACCCTTACTTACCCTATCCTAGGTATTCCTTGAAGAGGTGGGGTTTCAGGTGTCTCCGGAAGGTGGTGATTGACTCCGCTGTCCTGGCGTCGTGAGGGAGTTTGTTCCACCATTGGGGGGCCAGAGCAGCGAACAGTTTTGACTGGGCTGAGCGGGAACTGTACTTCCTCAGTGGTAGGGAGGCGAGCAGGCCAGAGGTGGATGAACGCAGTGCCCTTGTTTGGGTGTAGGGCCTGATCAGAGCCTGGAGGTACTGAGGTGCCGTTCCCCTCACAGCTCCGTAGGCAAGCACCATGGTCTTGTAGCGGATGCGAGCTTCAACTGGAAGCCAGTGGAGAGAGCGGAGGAGCGGGGTGACGTGAGAGAACTTGGGAAGGTTGAACACCAGACGGGCTGCGGCGTTCTGGATGAGTTGTAGGGGTTTAATGGCACAGGCAGGAGCCCAGCCAACAGCGAGTTGCAGTAATCAAGACGGGAGATGACAAGTGCCTGGATTAGGACCTGCGCCGCTTCCTGTGTGAGGCAGGGTCGTACTCTGCGGATGTTGTAGAGCATGAACCTACAGGAACGGGACAACGCCTTGATGTTAGTTGAGAACGTCAGGGTGTTGTCCAGGATCACGCCAAGGTTCTTAGCGCTCTGGGAGGAGGACACAATGGAGTTGCCAACCGTGATGGCGAGATCATGGAACGGGCAGTCCTTCCCCGGGAGGAAGAGGAGCTCCGTCTTGCTGAGGTTCAGCTTGAGGTGGTGATCCGTCATCCACACTGATATGTCTGCCAGACATGCAGAGATGCGATTCGCCACCTGGTCATCAGAAGGGGGAAAGGAGAAGATTAATTGTGTGTCGTCTGCATAGCAATGATAGGAGAGACCATGTGAGGTTATGACAGAGCCAAGTGACTTGGTGTATAGCGAGAATAAGAGAGGGCCTAGAACAGAGCCCTGGGGACACCAGTGGTGAGAGCGCGTGGTGAGGAGACAGATTCTCGCCACGCCACCTGGTAGGAGCGACCTGTCAGGTAGGACGCAATCCAAGCGTGGGCCGCGCCGGAGATGCCCAACTCGGAGAGGGTGGAGAGGAGGATCTGATGGTTCACAGTATCGAAGGCAGCCGATAGGTCTAGAAGGATGAGAGCAGAGGAGAGAGAGTTAGCTTTAGCAGTGCGGAGCGCCTCCGTGATACAGAGAAGAGCAGTCTCAGTTGAATGACTAGTCTTGAAACCTGACTGATTTGGATCAAGAAGGTCATTCTGAGAGAGATAGCGGTAGAGCTGGCCAAGGACGGCATGCTCAAGAGTTTTGGAGAGAAAAGAGAGAAGGGATACTGGTCTGTAGTTGTTGACATCGGAGGGATCGAGTGTAGGTTTTTTCAGAAGGGTGCAACTCTCGCTCTCTTGAAGACGGGAGGGACGTAGCCAGCGGTCAGGGATGAGTTGATGAGCGAGGTGAGGTAAGGGAGAAGGTCTCCGGAAATGGTCTGGAGAAGAGAGGAGGGGATAGGGTCAAGCGGGCAGGTTGTTGGGCGGCCGGCCGTCACAAGACGCGAGATTTCATCTGGAGAGAGAGGGGAGAAAGAGGTCAGAGCATAGGGTAGGGCAGTGTGAGCAGAACCAGCGGTGTCGTTTGACTTAGCAAACGAGGATCGGATGTCGTCGACCTTCTTTTCAAAATGGTTGACGAAGTCATCTGCAGAGAGGGAGGAGGGGGGGGGGGATTCAGGAGGGAGGAGAAGGGGGGGGGGGATTCAGGAGGGAGGAGAAGGTGGCAAAGAGCTTCCTAGGGTTAGAGGCAGATGCTTGGAATTTAGAATGGTAGAAAGTGGCTTTAGCAGCAGAGACAGAGGAGGAAAATGTAGAGAGGAGGGAGTGAAGGGATGCCAGGTCCGCAGGGAGGCGAGTTTTCCTCCATTTCCGCTCGGCTGCAAGACAACAAGAAGGTAGAGACAACAACAAGAAGGTAGAGACAACAACAAGAAAGTAGAGACAACAGCAAGAAGGTGGAGACAACAGCAAGAAGGTGGAGACAACAGCAAGAAGGTGGAGACAACAGCAAGAAGGTAGAGACAACAGCAAGAAGGTAGAGACAACAGCAAGAAGGTGGAGACAACAGCAAGAAGGTGGAGACAACAGCAAGAAGGTAGAGACAACAGCAAGAAGGTGGAGACAACAGCAAGAAGGTGGAGACAACAGCAAGAAGGTAGAGACAACAGCAAGAAGGTGGAGACAACAGCAAGAAGGTAGAGACAACAGCAAGAAGGTAGAGACAACAGCAAGAAGGTAGAGACAACAGCAAGAAGGTGGAGACAACAGCAAGAAGGTAGAGACAACAGCAAGAAGGTAGAGACAACAGCAAGAAGGTGGAGACAACAGCAAGAAGGTAGAGACAACAGCAAGAAGGTAGAGACAACAGCAAGAAGGTAGAGACAACAGCAAGAAGGTAGAGACAACAGCAAGAAGGTAGAGACAACAGCAAGAAGGTAGAGACAACAGCAAGAAGGTATAGACAACAGCAAGAAGGTAGAGACAACAGCAAGAAGGTAGAGACAACAGCAAGAAGGTAGAGACAACAGCAAGAAGGTAGAGACAACAGCAAGAAGGTAGAGACAACAGCAAGAAGGTAGAGACAACAGCAAGAAGGTGAAGACAACAGCAAGAAGGTAGAGACAACAACAAGAAGGTAGAGACAACAGCAAGAAGGTGGAGACAACAGCAAGAAGGTGGAGACAACAGCAAGAAGGTGGAGACAACAACAAGAAGGTAGAGACAACAGCAAGAAGGTAGAGACAACAGCAAGAAGGTAGAGACAACAGCAAGAAGGTGAAGACAACAGCAAGAAGGTAGAGACAACAGCAAGAAGGTAGAGACAACAGCAAGAAGGTAGAGACAACAGCAAGAAGGTAGAGACAACATAAAGGGCAAGAAGGTAGAGACAACAGCAAGAAGGTAGAGACAACAACAAGAAGGTAGAGACAACAGCAAGAAGGTAGAGACAACAGCAAGAAGGTAGAGACAACAGCAAGAAGGTAGAGACAACAGCAAGAAGGTAGAGACGACAGCAAGAAGGTAGAGACAACAGCAAGAAGGTAGAGACGACAGCAACAAGGTAGAGACGACAGCAAGAAAGTAGAGACGACAGCAAGAATGTGGAGACGACAGCAAGAAGGTGGAGACAACAGCAAGAAGGTAGAGACAACAGCAAGAAGGTAGAGACAACAGCAAGAAGGTAGAGACAACAGCAAGAAGGTAGAGACAACAGCAAGAAGGTAGAGACAACAGTTGACCCAGTTGTATCTCCCAACCTCTAAGTTCCTGTCTCTGTCAGGTGACCCAGTTGTATCTCCCAACCTCTAAGTTCCTGTCTCTGTCAGGTGACCCAGCTGTATCTCCCAACCTCTAAGGTCCTGTCTCTGTCAGGTGACCCAGTTGTATCTCCCAACCTCTAAGGTCCTGTCTCTGTCAGGTGAACCAGTTGTATCTCCCAACCTCTAAGGTCCTGTCTCTGTCAGGTGACCCAGTTGTATCACCCAACCTCTAAGGTCCTGTCTCTGTCAGGTGACCCAGTTGTATCACCCAACCTCTAAGGTCCTGTCTCTGTCAGGTGACCCAGTTGTATCACCCAACCTCTAAGGTCCTGTCTCTGTCAGGTGACCCAGTTGTATCTCCCAACCTCTAAGGTCCTGTCTCTGTCAGGTGAACCAGTTGTATCTCCCAACCTCTAAGTTCCTGTCTCTGTCTCTCTGTTGTCCTTCAGGGACCATCCTTCTCACAGTTAGTTGGCTTTTTTCAGAGTGACCTAGATCAGTGTTGTTTAACCTCATTTAACAACCTTACGACTGAAAGAGGAATCTATCCCAGTACTGTAACTCTGTTTGACCAGAGGGGGAGAGACAAATCTGCTCATGAGAGTTTTGTCTTTTCTCAGTGGATCTGGATCTACTGCTGTCTGTACTGATGGGGAGGGGGTGCTGTATCTTAAGGCCAAACACCTAGGGTGATCTACTGCTGTCTGTGCTGATGGGGGTGCTGTATCTTAAGGTCAAACACCTAGGGTGATCTACTGCTGTCTGTACTGATGGGGGGGTGCTGTACCTTAAGGCCCAACACCTAGGGTGATCTACTGCTGTCTGTACTGATGGGGGGGTGCTGTATCTTAAGGCCCGACACCTAGGGTGATCTACTGCTGTCTGTACTGATGGGGGGTGCTGTACCTTAAGGACCAACACCTAGGGTGATCTACTGCTGTCTGTACTGATGGGGGGGTGCTGTACCTTAAGGCCCAACACCTAGGGTGATCTACTGCTGTCTGTACTGATGGGGGGGTGCTGTACCTTAAGGACCAACACCTGGGGTGATCTACTGCTGTCTGTACTGATGGGGGGCTGTACCTTAAGGACCAACACCTAGGGTGATCTACTGCTGTCTGTACTGATGGGGGGGTGCTGTACCTTAAGGCCCAACACCTAGGGTGATCTACTGCTGTCTGTACTGATGGGGGGGGTGCTGTACCTTAAGGACCAACACCTAGGGTGATCTACTGCTGTCTGTACTGATGGGGGGCTGTACCTTAAGGACCAACACCTAGGGTGATCTACTGCTGTCTGTACTGATGGGGGGGTGCTGTACCTTAAGGACCAACACCTGGGGTGATCTACTGCTGTCTGTACTGATGGGGGGGTGCTGTATCTTAAGGCCAAACACCTAGGGTGATCTACTGCTGTCTGTGCTGATGGGGGGTGCTGTATCTTAAGGTCCAACATCTAGGGTGATCTACTGCTGTCTGTACTGATGCGGGGGGGTGCTGTACCTTAAGGCCCAACACCTAGGGTGATCTACTGCTGTCTGTACTGATGGGGGGGGTGCTGTACCTTAAGGCCCAACACCTAGGGTGATCTACTGCTGTCTGTACTGATGGGGGGGTGCTGTACCTTAAGGACCAACACCTAGGGTGATCTACTGCTGTCTGTACTGATGGGGGTGCTGTACCTTAAGGCCCAACACCTAGGGTGATCTACTGCTGTCTGTACTGATGGGGGGGGTGCTGTACCTTAAGGACCAACACCTAGGGTGATCTACTGCTGTCTGTACTGATGGGGGCTGTACCTTAAGGACCAACACCTAGGGTGATCTACTGCTGTCTGTACTGATGGGGGGTGCTGTACCTTAAGGCCCAACACCTAGGGTGATCTACTGCTGTCTGTACTGATGGGGGGGGGTGCTGTACCTTAAGGACCAACACCTAGGGTGATCTACTGCTGTCTGTACTGATGGGGGGGCTGTACCTTAAGGACCAACACCTAGGGTGATCTACTGCTGTCTGTACTGATGGGGGTGCTGTACCTTAAGGACCAACACCTGGGGTGATCTACTGCTGTCTGTACTGATGAGGGGGGTGCTGTACCTTAAGGTCCAACACCTAGGGTGATCTACTGCTGTCTGTGCTGATGAGGGGGGTGCTGTACCTTAAGGTCCAACACCAAGGGTGATCTACCGCTGTCTGTACTGATGGGGGGGGCTGTACCTAAAGGACCAACACCTAGGTGATCTACTGCTGTCTGTACTGATGGGGGGGTGCTGTACCTTAAGGCCCAACACCTAGGGTGATCTACTGCTGTCTGTACTGATGGGGGGGTGCTGTACCTTAAGGACCAACACCTAGGGTGATCTACTGCTGTCTGTGCTGATGGGGGTGCTGTACCTTAAGGCCCAACACCTAGGGTGATCTACTGCTGTCTGAACTGATGGGGGGTGCTGTACCTTAAGGACCAACACCTAGGGTGATCTACTGCTGTCTGTACTGATGGGGGTGCTGTATCTTAAGGACCAACACCTAGGGTGATCTACTGCTGTCTGTGCTGATGGGGGGTGCTGTACCTTAAGGCCCAACACCTAGGGTGATCTACTGCTGTCTGTACTGATGGGGGGGGGCTGTACCTTAAGGCCCAACACCTAGGGTGATCTACTGCTGTTTGTGCTGATGGGGGGGTGCTGTACCTTAAGGCCCAACACCTAGGGTGATCTACTGCTGTCTGTACTGATGGGGGGGGTGCTGTACCTTAAGGCCCAACACCTAGGGTGATCTACTGCTGTCTGTACTGATGGGGGGCTATACCTTAAGGCCCAACACCTAGGGTGATCTACTGCTGTCTGTACTGATGGGGGGCTGTACCTTAAGGCCCAACACCTAGGGTGATCTACTGCTGTCTGTGCTGATGGGGGGGGGGGTGCTGTACCTTAAGGCCCAACACCTAGGGTGATCTACTGCTGTCTGTACTGATGGGGGGTGCTGTACCTTAAGGCCCAACACCTAGGGTGATCTACTGCTGTCTGTACTGATGGGGGGGGCTGTACCTTAAGGCCCAACACCTAGGGTGATCTACTGCTGTCTGTACTGATGGGGGGTGCTGTACCTTAAGGCCCAACACCTAGGGTGATCTACTGCTGTCTGTACTGATGGGGGGGGTGCTGTACCTTAAGGCCCAACACCTAGGGTGATCTACTGCTGTCTGTACTGATGGGGGGTGCTGTACCTAAGGCCCAACACCTAGGGTAATCTACTGCTGTCTGTACTGATGGGGGGGTGCTGTACCTTAAGGTCCAACACCTAGGGTTATCTACTGCTGTCTGTACTGATGGGGGGGGCTGTACCTTAAGGCCCAACACCTAGGGTGATCCACTGCTGTCTGTACTGATGGGGGGGCTGTACCTTAAGGACCAACACCTAGGGTGATCTACTGCTGTCTGCACTGATGGGGGGGTGCTGTACCTTAGGGCCCAACACCTAGGGTGATCTACTGCTGTCTGTACTGATGGGGGGTGCTGTACCTTAAGGCCCAACACCTAGGGTGATCTACTGCTGTCTGTACTGATGGGGGGGTGCTGTACCTTAAGGCCCAACACCTAGGGTGATCTACTGCTGTCTGTACTGATGGGGGGTGCTGTATCTTAAGGCCCAACACCTAGGGTGATCTACTGCTGTCTGTACTGATGACGGGGGGCTGTATCTCAAGGCCCAACACCTAGGGTGATCTACTGCTGTCTGTACTGATGGGGGGGGGGGTGCTGTATCTTAAGGCCCAACACCTAGGGTGATCTACTGCTGTCTGTACTGATGACGGGGGGGGGGTGCTGCACCTTAAGGCCCAACACCCAGGGTGATCTACTGCTGTCTGTACTGATGGGGGTGGGGGGCTGTACCTTAAGGCCCAACACCGAGGGTGATCTACTGCTGTCTGTACTGATGGGGGGGGCTGTACCTTAAGGCCCAACACCGAGGGTGATCTACTGCTGTCTGTACTGATGAGGGGAGGGGGGTGCTGTACCTTAAGGCCCAACAGCTAGGGTGATCTACTGCTGTCTGTACTGATGAGGGGGGTGCTGTACCTTAAGGCCCAACACCTAGGTGATCTACTGCTGTCTGTACTGATGGGGGTGGGGGGTGCTGTATCTTAAGGACCAACACCTAGGGTGATCTACTGCTGTCTGTACTGATGAGGGGAGGGGGGTGCTGTACCTTAAGGCCCATCACCTAGGGTGATCTACTGCTGTCTGTACTGATGGGGGGGGGTGCTGTTTGAGTCGAAGCAACATGTTTTTTTGTGGACCAGACCAATTCAAATGACGATTCCAACCCCTCCTCCTCCTCCTCCTCCTCCGCCTCCTCCTCCTCCTGCTCCCCCTCCTCTTCCTCCCCCTGCTCCTCCTCCCCCTCCCCCTCCTCCCTCCCCCTCCTCCTCCCCCCTCCTCCTCCTCCCCCTCCTCCCCCCTCCCCCTCCTCCCCCTCCTCCTCCTCTCCCTCCTCCTCCCCCTCCCCCTCCTCCCCCTCCTCCCCCTCCCCTCCCCCCTCCGCCTCCTCCTCCTCACTCCCATCCCCCACGTAGCAACATGTTTAGTGGCGCTATGTTTTCAGAAATAGTGCACTATTTCTGCCTTATGGGCCTTGGCGCCCTATTCCCTATGGGCCCTAGCACCCTATTCCCTATGGGCCCTGGTACCCTATTCCCTATGGGCCCTGTCACCCTATTCCCTATGGGCCCTGGTACCCTATTCCCTATGGGCCCTGGTACCCTATTCCCTATGGGCCTTGGTACCCTATTCCCTATGGGCCCTGTCACCCTATTCCCTATGGGCCTTGGCACCCTATTCCCTATGGGCCCTGGTAC
>NW_026290076.1:20000-41800 GCF_023373465.1 Oncorhynchus keta
TCGCATGGAGAACTCAGTTAGCGGCCTTGTTAACTAACCAACTAACTCGTATAAAATAAAATAGCAAACCTAATCTGACTATTTAAAAAAAAAACCTTTCATTTTGATCGATCGGAGCGAAGCTTATGTCCCAGGCACGGTTTGATTGTGCGCAATGCCGGGATTCACTCGTACTTTCCGGATGAGAAACAGCAGTAATATACGGTTGTCATTTTAAGGCGGAGGACGACATCCTCCCGTTGGCCATTTATAGCGATATGAATCAATCTTAACTTTTACATCCGTTGGACATTCAACGTGGCTAATAACTAAACAGTACATGAATTGTACAGTATGTCCATCGCCATCTGTGTGTGTAAATGCCTTGCCATTTCTGTGCTATAATCGTTTTACAATTAGGTACAACATGGGTGTGGCAATGCACATCCGCGTTTTTCTTTACACGGTAGGAACCAGGCTTGGTGTGCTTTCACTGCTGTGTCGTACATACCATCCATATCAGGTCTTAACCTGGATAATGTTAGCGGAAATGCACAGTGCACGTCTCACATGACCCCCAAGCCACAGTACCAGGCGAGTCTACATGTGTGTGTGTGTGTGTGTGTGTGTGTGTGTGTGTGTGTATATTACGGAATGGAAAGTATGGGATTGATTGAGCGTGGTACATCAGTGTTGTCTGTAGACCCGTGGGCCATTCTGCATGGTACCAGCAGATGTCGGTTATTGATTCGGTGTAGAACTATTCTCACTGCTGTCTGTTTTGGTCGGTCCTGGTTTATGCTTTGCATTTGTTACATTGTGGATCACAACCGCACCTCACTTCAGTTTCTAGATTACACGAGGAACAAACGGCTACGTTTAGTGATATTTTAACTTTTTCTGGTGCTTGTTTTTTTTTTTTTTTTTATCAGGAATTACCCTGAGTTTATGAGTTGTTTGCTTTGGTGCTAGCTATAGGGCTTTGGTGCTAGCTACAGGGCTTTGGTGCTAGCTATAGGGCTTTGGTGCTAGCTATAGGGCTTTGGTGCTAGCTATAGGGCTTTGGTGCTAGCTATAGGGCTTTGGTGCTAGCTATAGGGCTTTGGTGCTAGCTATAGGGCTTTGGTGCTAGCTATAGGGCTTTGGTGCTAGCTATAGGGCTTTGGTGCTAGCTATAGGGCTTTGGTGCTAGCTATAGGGCTTTGGTGCTAGCTATAGGGCTTTGGTGCTAGCTACAGGTTAGATTTCCTGGACTTTGTTCCGTGTTGGTGCGGGCAGTTGTCGATTTGAATCCCGGGTCGTGAGCTGGGAATGGATCTGGTAACTGCAGGGCTTCTGGGTTCAGATTGTAACAACCATCCTTTACCGGTGTGCCCTTGAGTAGGACCACTTACCTTGCTCTCCGTCCAGGGGCGTTCCACTGCAGCTTGACCCTGTATGACATGCCAACATTTCTCTCCTCAGTCCCTAGTAACCATGGTTGACATGTTTCTTCTCTCTCTCCTCAGTCCCTAGTAACCATGTCTACGTTTATTCTTCTCCCCTCAGTCCCTAGTAACCCTAGTAACCATGGTGTTGACATGTTTCTTCTCCCCCCTCAGTCCCTAGTAACCCTAGTAACCATGGTGTTGACATGTTTCTTCTCCCCCCTCAGTCCCTAGTAACCCTAGTAACCATGGTGTTGACATGTTTCTTCTCCCCCCTCAGTCCCCAGTAACCATGGTTGACATGTTTCTTCTCTCTCCTCAGTCCCTAGTAACCATGTCTACGTTTATTCTTCTCCCCCCTCAGTCCCTAGTAACCATGGTGTTGACATGTTTCTTCTCTCTCCTCAGTCCCCAGTAACCATGGTTGACATGTTTCTTCTCTCTCCTCAGTCCCTAGTAACCATGGTGTTGACATGTTTCTTCTCTCTCCTCAGTCCCCAGTAACCATGGTTGACATGTTTCTTCTCTCTCCTCAGTCCCTAGTAACCATGGTGTTGACATGTTTCTTCTCTCTCCTCAGTCCCTAGTAACCATGGTGTTGACATGTTTCTTCTCTCTCCTCAGTCCCCAGTAACCATGGTTGACATGTTTCTTCTCTCTCCTCAGTCCCTAGTAACCATGTCTACGTTTATTCTTCTCCCCCCTCAGTCCCTAGTAACCATGGTGTTGACATGTTTCTTCTCTCTCCTCAGTCCCCAGTAACCATGGTTGACATGTTTCTTCTCTCTCCTCAGTCCCTAGTAACCATGGTGTTGACATGTTTCTTCTCTCTCCTCAGTCCCTAGTAACCATGGTTGACATGTTTCTTCGCCCCCTCAGTCCCCAGTAACCATGGTTGACATGTTTCTTCTCTCTCCTCAGTCCCCAGTAACCATGGTTGATATTTATTCTTCTCTCTCCTCAGTCCCTAGTAACCATGGTTGACATGTTTCTTCTCTCTCCTCAGTCCCCAGTAACCATGGTTGATATTTATTCTTCTCTCTCCTCAGTCCCTAGTAACCATGGTGTTGACATGTTTCTTCTCTCTCCTCAGTCCCTAGTAACCATGGCTACGTTTCTTCTCCCCCTCAGTCCCTAGTAACCATGGTTGATATTTATTCTTCTCTCTCCTCAGTCCCTAGTAACCATGGTTGACATGTTTCTTCTTCTCTCTCCTCAGTCCCCAGTAACCATGGCAGCCATGTTTCTTCTTCTCAGTCCCTAGTAACCATGGTTGATATTTATTCTTCTCTCTCTCCTCAGTCCCTAGTAACCATGGTTGATATTTATTCTTCTCTCTCCTCAGTCCCTAGTAACCATGGTTGATATTTATTCTTCTCTCTCTCCTCAGTCCCTAGTAACCATGGCTACGTTTCTTCTTCTCTCTCCTCAGTCCCTAGTAACCATGGCAGCAATGTTTCTTCTTCTCAGTCCCTAGTAACCATGGTTGACATGTTTCTTCTTCTCGGTCCCTAGTAACCATGGCAGCCATGTTTCTTCTTCTCGGTCCCTAGTAACCATGGCAGCCATGTTTCTTCTTCTCGGTCCCTAGTAACCATGGCAGCCATGTTTCTTCTTCTCGGTCCCTAGTAACCATGGCAGCCATGTTTCTTCTTCTCGGTCCCTAGTATCCATGGCAGCCATGTTTCTTCCTCTCAGTCCCTAGTAACCATGGTTGATATTTATTCTTCTCTCTCCTCAGTCCCTAGTAACCATGGTTGACATGTTTCTTCTTCTCTCTCCTCAGTCCCTAGTAACCATGGTTGATATTTATTCTTCTCTCTCCTCAGTCCCTAGTAACCATGGTTGACATGTTTCTTCTTCTCTCTCCTCAGTCCCCAGTAACCATGGCAGCCATGTTTCTTCTTCTCTGTCCTCAGTCCTGAGTAGCCATGGTTGACAAGAGCGAGGTGGTTCAGAAGGAGCTGGTCCAGAAGGCCAAGCTGGCGGAGCAGGCCGAGCGCTACGACGACATGGCGGCCTCCATGAAGGCTGTGACGGAGGAAGGCACCCAGTTGTCCAACGAGGAGCGGAACCTCCTCTCTGTGGCCTATAAGAACGTGGTGGGCGCTCGGCGTTCCTCCTGGAGGGTGGTGTCCAGCATCGAGCAGAAGACTGAGGGCAGCGAGAAGAAGCAGGCCATGGCCAAGGAGTACAGGGAGAAGATAGAGAAGGAACTGAAGGAGATCTGTAACGATGTGCTGGTAAGACGACTGGGGAAGGGGAGGTGCTCTCTCTCTCTCTCTCGGTGGCTTTGACCCACCGTGAGTTTTCATCCTTCAAAATGCCATATAATTTATTTTCCGCCAACCAGTTTGCCATGTCAATTTATTGACGAGAGGTGCTTCGACTGGGGCTCGTACCCAAACCTTGTCCCTCCCTCCCTCCCTCTTGAAATGATTGAGGTTTTCCTGCCTGCCTGGTTCTAGCCCTGGTCTGACAGGAATCAGCTCAGTGTAATTAGCTGTTAGCCAGTTCGTAGGGCCTCGTTCAGCTCGTTAGCTTTGGGATGTCTCTCTCTCACCCAGGGGATGTCTCTCTCTCACCCAGGGGATGTCTCTCTCTCACCCAGGGGATGTCTCTCTCTCTCTCTCACCCAGGGGATGTCTCTCTCTCTCTCTCACCCAGGGGATGTCTCTCTCTCTCTCTCACCCAGGGGATGTCTCTCTCTCTCTCACCCAGGGGATGTCTCTCTCTCTCTCACCCAGGGGATGTCTCTCTCTCTCTCTCACCCAGGGGATGTCTCTCTCTCTCTCTCACCCAGGGATGTCTCTCTCTCTCTCTCTCACCCAGGGGATGTCTCTCTCTCTCTCTCACCCAGGGGATGTCTCTCTCTCTCTCACCCAGGGGATGTCTCTCTCTCTCTCTCACCCAGGGATGTCTCTCTCTCTCACCCAGGGGATGTCTCTCTCTCTCACCCAGGGATGTCTCTCTCTCTCTCACCCAGGGGATGTCTCTCTCTCTCACCCAGGGATGTCTCTCTCTCTCTCACCCAGGGGATGTCTCTCTCTCTCTCTCACCCAGGGGATGTCTCTCTCTCTCTCACCCAGGGGATGTCTCTCTCTCTCACCCAGGGGATGTCTCTCTCTCTCACCCAGGGGATGTCTCTCTCTCTCTCACCCAGGGGATGTCTCTCTCTCTCTCTCACCCAGGGGATGTCTCTCTCTCTCTCTCACCCAGGGGATGTCTCTCTCTCTCTCTCTCTCTCACCCAGGGGATGTCTCTCTCTCTCTCTCTCACCCAGGGGATGTCTCTCTCTCTCTCTCTCACCCAGGGGATGTCTCTCTCTCTCTCTCTCACCCAGGGGATGTCTCTCTCTCTCTCTCTCACCCAGGGGATGTCTCTCTCTCTCTCTCACCCAGGGGATGTCTCTCTCTCTCACCCAGGGGATGTCTCTCTCTCTCTCTCTCACCCAGGGGATGTCTCTCTCTCTCTCTCTCTCTCTCTCACCCAGGGATCTCTCTCTCTCTCTCTCTCACCCAGGGATCTCTCTCTCTCTCTCACCCAGGGGATCTCTCTCACCCAGGGGATGTCTCTCTCTCTCCCCAGGGGATGTCTCTCTCTCTCTCTCTCTCCCCCAGGGGATGTCTCTCTCTCTCTCTCTCTCTCTCTCACCCAGGGGATGTCTCTCTCTCTCTCTCACCCAGGGGATGTCTCTCTCTCTCTCTCACCCAGGGATGTCTCTCTCTCTCTCTCTCACCCAGGGATGTCTCTCTCTCTCTCTCTCACCCAGGGGATGTCTCTCTCTCTCTCTCACCCAGGGGATGTCTCTCTCTCTCTCTCACCCAGGGGATGTCTCTCTCTCTCTCTCACCCAGGGATGTCTCTCTCTCTCTCTCACCCAGGGATGTCTCTCTCTCTCTCTCACCCAGGGGATGTCTCTCTCTCTCTCTCACCCAGGGATCTCTCTCTCTCTCTCACCCAGGGGATCTCTCTCTCTCTCACCCAGGGATCTCTCTCTCTCTCACCCAGGGATCTCTGTCTCTCTCTCTCTCTCTCTCACCCAGGGGATGTCTCTCTCTCTCTCTCTCTCACCCAGGGATCTCTGTCTCTCTCTCTCTCTCACCCAGGGGATCTCTGTCTCTCTCTCTCTCTCTCACCCAGGGATGTCTCTCTCTCTCTCTCTCTCACCCAGGGATGTCTCTCTCTCTCTCTCACCCAGGGATGTCTCTCTCTCTCTCTCACCCAGGGATGTCTCTCTCTCTCACCCAGGGGATGTCTCTCTCTCTCACCCAGGGGGTGTCTCTCTCTCTCACCCAGGGGGTGTCTCTCTCTCTCACCCAGGGGGTGTCTCTCTCTCTCACCCAGGGGGTGTCTCTCTCTCTCACCCAGGGGGTGTCTCTCTCTCTCACCCAGGGGGTGTCTCTCTCTCTCACCCAGGGGGTCTCTCTCTCTCTCACCCAGGGTGTCTCTCTCTCTCTCACCCAGGGGGTCTCTCTCTCTCTCACCCAGGGGGTCTCTCTCTCTCTCACCCAGGGGATGTCTCTCTCTCTCTCACCCAGGGGATGTCTCTCTCTCACCCACCCAGGGGATGTCTCTCTCTCACCCACCCAGGGGGTGTCTCTCTCTCACCCACCCAGGGGGTGTCTCTCTCTCACCCACCCAGGGGTGTCTCTCTCTCACTCACCCAGGGGATGTCTCTCTCTCTCTCACCCAGGTGGAGGGAGGTCTCTCTCTCTCTCACCCAGGGTGTGCCCCAAGGACCGAGTTCGGGGATCCACGTTCTAGATGAGTCAGTCATGTGGTTCTAGAGGAGTCGGGTGGTTCAGGGCATTACCCAGGAACCATGTTCTAGAGGAGTCCGGTGGTTCAGGGCATTACCCAGGAACCATGTTCAGGGCATTACCCAGGAACCATGTTCTTGACGAGTCAGGTGGTTCAGGGCATTACTGCCAAAGGTGCTTCAACAAAGTACTGAGTTAAGGGTCTGAATACTTATGTTATTGTAACATTTACGGTTTAATTTTAAGTTTTCATAAATCTCTAAACCTGTTTTTGCTTTGTCATTATGGAGTATTGAAATATAGATTGATGCATTTAAAAAAATCTATTTTAGAATAAGGCTCTAGCGTAACAACGTGGACAAAGTCAAGGGGTCTGAATACTTTCCGAATGCACTGTATGTAGAATATTGGCCTGTTGGAAACTACAACTCCCTACTACATCACACAGCTGGAAAGTACAACTCCCTACTACTACATCACACGGCTGGAAACTACAACTCCCTACTACTACATCACACGGCTGGAAACTACAACTCTCTACTACTACATCACACGGCTAGAAACTACAACTCTCTACTACATCACACGGCTAGAAACTACAACTCTCTACTACTACATCACGGCTGGAAACTACAACTCCCTACTACTACATCACACGGCTGGAAACTACAACTCTCTACTACGACATCACACGGCTAGAAACTACAACTCTACTACTACATCACACGGCTGAAAACTACAACTCCCTACTACTACTACATCACACAGCTGGAAACTACAACTCCCTACTACTACATCACACGGCTGGAAACTACAACTCCCTACTACTACATCACACGGCTGGAAACTACAACTCCCTACTACTACATCACACGGCTGGAAACTACAACTCCCTACTACTACATCACACGGCTAGAAACTACAACTCCCTACTACTACATCACACGGCTGGAAACTACAACTCCCTACTACTACATCACACGGCTAGAAACTACAACTCCCTACTACTACATCACACGGCTAGAAACTACAACTCCCTACTACTACATCACACGGCTGGAAACTACAACTCCCTACTACTACATCACACGGCTGGAAACTACAACTCCCTACTACTACTACATCACACGGCTGGAAACTACAACTCCCTACTACTACTACATCACACGGCTGGAAACTACAACTCCCTACTACTACATCACACGGCTAGATGTGATTTCCAGAGAAACTGGTACTGGGGGGGTCTAGACCTGCCTATACGATGTGAGGTGATACCTTTTGCAGAGCTGCAAATGGCGGTGCTGTAGACTAGAGCCAACAATTCACATGTAAATAACTGAGTGTGGTGGCTGGGTGTCTGATTTGCATATTTCTAACAACAACTTGTCTTCCGTCTGTGTCTCTCTACAGGGTCTTCTGAACCAGTTCCTCATCCCCAATGCTACTCCGGCCGAGAGCAAAGTGTTCTATTTGAAAATGAAAGGAGATTACTACCGCTACTTAGCCGAGGTGGCGGTTGGAGAGGAGAAAGCCGGTAAGCCATGTGATAAGTCCCTTTGTGCTAGCCAATCAGGTGTCTGTGTTGGGGAACAGGAAGACAGGTGTGTGTGGTCCACACCTCTGGAGGTAGACGTTTTGATATCAACCTTTTGTCACGTAATGGGCCGTCTACTTCTTTTATTTTGGGGGGACGTGACAGTCTTTTACGAATCAGGGTGACGGTACTTTAGACAGTGTTTCAGTCCTGAAGGATGTCTGGGGATGAATTGAATGAAATGAAATATTTTTAATATATCTGCCGTCTAGAAAATAACAATCATTGAGTCGTCGTCACGCCGTCGAAACAGAATCCTTCATATCTGGGAAAGAAACACAAACCAGCTTAAACACACTGCAAATGAATGTCAATGCATTTATTTATTTTCGGTGTCTTTTTGGACAGCTGATCGCATCGTTGTCCCCTTTTTTAAATAGAGGAGTTGCCGTTCTGCGTGCCTCCTTGTCGTTGGCTGAGTGGCTCAGTGCCTCCTTGTCGTTGGCTGAGTGGCTCAGTGCCTCCTTGTCGTTGGCTGAGTGGCTCAGTGCCTCCTTGTCGTTGGCTGAGTGGCTCAGTGCCTCCTTGTCGTTGGCTGAGTGGCTCGGTGCCTCCTTGTCGTTGGCTGAGTGGCTCAGTGCCTCCTTGTCGTTGGCTGAGTGGCTCAGTGCCTCCTTGTCGTTGGCTGAGTGGCTCAGTGCCTCCTTGTCGTTGGCTGAGTGGCTCAGTGCCTCCTTGTCGTTGGCTGAGTGGCTCAGTGCCTCCTTGTCGTTGGCTGAGTGGCTCGGTGCCTCCTTGTCGTTGGCTGAGTGGCTCGGTGCCTCCTTGTCGTTGGCTGAGTGGCTCGGTGCCTCCTTGTCGTTGGCTGAGTGGCTCGGTGCCTCCTTGTCGTTGGCTGAGTGGCTCGGTGCCTCCTTGTCGTTGGCTGAGTGGCTCGGTGCCTCCTTGTCGTTGGCTGAGTGGCTCAGTGCCTCCTTGTCGTTGGCTGAGTGGCTCAGTGCCTCCTTGTCGTTGGCTGAGTGGCTCAGTGCCTCCTTGTCGTTGGCAAAGGGAATCAAATAGTTGATTTCAGGGCCTCCTGGGTGGCTGGTTGGATACCACGCCATTCATGGAATTATTGTTTCAGTGGCCCGGTAACGGCTGGCTCAGCGGCCCGGTAACGGCTGGCTCAGCGGCCCGGTAACGGCTGGCTCAGCGGCCCGGTAACTGCTGGCTCAGCGGCCCGGTAACGGCTGGCTCAGCGGCCCGGTAACTGCTGGCTCAGCGGCCCGGTAACGGCTGGCTCAGCGGCCCGGTAACTGCTGGCTCAGCGGCCCGGTAACTGCTGGCTCAGCGGCCCGGTAACTGCTGGCTCAGCTGGGCCCGGTAACTGCTGGCTCAGCGGCCCGGTAACTGCTGGCTCAGCGGCCCGGTAACTGCTGGCTCAGCGGCCCGGTAACTGCTGGCTCAGCGGCCCGGTAACTGCTGGCTCAGCGGCCCGGTAACTGCTGGCTCAGCGGCCCGGAAACTGCTGGCTCAGCGGCCCGGAAACTGCTGGCTCAGCGGCCCGGTAACTGCTGGCTCAGCGGCCCGGTAACGGCTGGCTCAGCGGCTCAGCGGCCCGGTAACGGCTGGCTCAGCGGCCCTGGTAACGGCTGGCTCAGCGGCCCGGTAGCGGCTGGCTCAGCGGCCCGGTAGCGGTGGGCCACTCGGAGAGAGAGAGAGAGAGGGGAAGAGAAAGGTGTGGCCTGTTTACTTTGTGTTGCAGCAGTAGAGCTGTGGCCCTCTGGTTGATCCAGAGCTTTAGGTTTTCTATAAACCTTACTACGTGGTGATGCCACGCCCAGGAAACTGACCTCATTGGGCCCTCTGATACATAAGGGTGTGTCCTACATAATCCTAGTGTTATTCATAGGAGTCATAGCGGGGTCATTAGGGTTAGGTGTGTTCATAGGAGTCATAGAGGGGTCATTAGGGTTAGGTGTGTTATTCATAAGAGTCATAGCGGGGTCATTAGGGTTAGGTGTGTTATTCATAGGTAGGAGTCATAGAGGGGTCATTAGGGTTAGGTGTGTTATTCATAGGAGTCATAGCGGGGTCATTAGGGTTAGGTTTGTTATTCATAGGAGTCATATCGGGGTCATTAGGGTTAGGTGTGTTCATAGGAGTCATAGCGGGATCATTAGGGTTAGGTGTGTTGTTTATAGGAGTCATAGCAGGGTCATTAGGGTTAGGTGTGTTGTTCATAGGAGTCATAGCGGGATCATTAGGGTTAGGTGTGTTGTTCATAGGAGTCATAGCGGGGTCATTAGGGTTAGGTGTGTTATTCATGGGGTCATTAGGGTTAGGTGTGTTATTCATAGGGTCATAGCGGGGTCATTAGGGTTAGGTGTGTTATTCATAGGGTCATAGCGGGGTCGTTAGGGTTAGGGGTGTTATTCATAGGAGTCATAGCGGGGTCATTAGGGTTAGGTGTGTTATTCATAGGAGTAACAGTTAACATTATCAGCTCCAATGATCCTCTAAAGGAAAGAAGTACAGTAGATTCCTAATGGGTTGTGGGGTCAGTTAACATTATCACCACCAAGCCAGCTCCAATGATCCTCTAAAGCACATATGTCAGAGTCAAGGCCCGCGGGCCACATCCGGCCCGCGAGAAGGTTTTTACGGCCCCTGGGATGATCTTGATTTATTATTAGAACCGGCCCGCAGACCGCAGCAAGCCGGCAGCCCGCAGATCTTTTACACGCACCAATACTACATTTCCCACAATGCAACGGTGACGCACCGAGCAGTAGGCTGCTTCATTTCAATATTTATTGGCACAGCAGTTGTCAGCATCACAGTAAAATTAACTTTCAGATACCCATCAAAAATGGCAAAACGGAAGGTGGACACTGAGAACCGGGGTTTCAAACAAGGTGGGAGTCGGAGTATTTGTTCACGGAGGTAGCTGGAAAACCTGTGTGTCTTCTGTGTGGAGAAAGTGTGGCGGTACTGAAAGAGTATAATCTGAGACGACATTATGAAACGAAACACGCGGACAAAAACAAGAATATGGACATGGAACAAAGGCTACAAAAGGCAGAGGAATTAAAACGAGGCCTCAAATCTCGACAGGCTCTGTTCAAAAAAGCCAAATCACAAGGCCAGGCTGCTGTCAAGGCCAGTTTTATTTTGGCAGAAGAGATCGCTAAATCAGCCCGGCCATTTACGGAGGGGATTTCATCAAAAACTGCATGATTAAAGTTTGTGACGAAGTTTGCCCAGAAAAAAGGCAACTCTTTTTAAATGTGAGTCTGAGCAGAAACACCATTGCCGAGAGAGTAGACCAGTTGTCCATCAATCTAAAAGAGCAGCTTGTGAAAAAGGGAAAAGATTTCATTGCATATTCCTTGGCTGTGGATGAGAGCACCGACATTTCTGACATTGCCCAGTTGTCAATTTTCATCCGCGGAGTGGACTCCAGCCTAAGCGTGACAGAGGAGTTTTTGGCTTTACGTCCTATGCATGGCACAACTACGGGGCATGATTTGTATGAAGAGGTGTCAAGATGTGTAAATGAGATGGAGCTGCCTTGGGAAAAACTCGTGGGTTTGACAACCGACGGAGCACCTGCGATGTGTGGACACAGGAGCGGACTGGTGGCGAAGATACGGGAAAAGATGCAAGAGGAAAACGCGACAGGTGAGCTGACAGCTTATCATTGTATCATACACCAGGAAGCGTTGTGCGGTAAAGCCTTGAAAATGGAGCATGTAATGAGCATCATCACGCGCACAGTTAACTTTATCAGAGCCAAAGGTTTGAATCACCGCCAGTTCAAGGCATTTCTGACGGAGTTAGAAACGGAGCATGGTGATTTGCCTTATCACACAGAGGTGCGATGGCTAAGCCAGGGAAAGGTGCTTCAAAGATGTTTCGAGCTTCGTGAGGAGATTTGTCTGTTCTTGGACAGCAAAGGGAAAGACACAACACAACTCCGAGACGAAATGTTTCTGTGTGAAATGGCTTTTCTGTGTGACATTACGAGTCATCTGAATGCAATGAACTTGCAGCTGCAGGGTCGGGATCGTGTCATCTCTGATATGTACAGTACAGTGAAGGCATTTAAAACCAAACTGACTCTGTGGGAGACGCAGATGCGGAAAGAAAATTTGAGCCACTTTCCCAGCTGCCAGACCATGAAAGAGAAGCTCTCTACCAGTGCGTTCCCGAGCGCACAGTTGGCTGATAAAATAGGTATGCTTGCCGCTGACTTTCGACGCCGATTTGCTGACTTTGAAGCACAAAAAAGCAGGTTGGAACTGCTCGGTAACCCATTTGCTGTTGACGTGGAAAGCTCACCACCAAACCTCCAAATGGAGTTGATTGACCTCCAATGCAATGATGCACTGAGGGCAAAATATGCGGCAGTGGGTGCTGCGGAGTTCGCCCGTTTCCTCCCCGACACAATGCCCCAGCTGCGCATCCAGGCTGCTCAAACGTTGTCTATGTTTGGCAGCACATACCTGTGTGAACAACTGTTTTCTTTGATGAACTTGAACAAAACATCACACAGAAGTCGACTTACTGCTGAACACCTCCACTCAATTCTGAGGATTTCCTCAGCTCAGAGCCTTACCCCGAACATTGATGAACTTGTGGAAAAGATGGGACACCACCAAGTATCACCCTCAACCTCAAACAAGTGAACATTACTGTGCAATCACATATTTAGAGTTTTTACTCAGTTCAAGTTTAAAAGTTAAAGTTTAATATTTGTTTTCACTGCATGTTACTTCTCCTTAAACAAAGTGTTGTTTTTGATTAATAGATTTTTGCACTTTATTTTATTGTATTTCAATCCAATTATATTTTAAAAATATTTCAGTTGAGTGGATGATAGAAAATTGCTATTATTGTTTTTTTCTTTGAAGTAAATTTAGCCCACTTTTGCTAAAATAGAAAATATAGGCTACTGATGGTGCCTTGAATACCGGTTTCTTTCATTTAATGTTCATGTTATGGGGATTTTTATATAAAGGAAATTTGTCTTTTGTGTCTGTTGAAAATTAAAGATTACTGACAGAGCCATAAGAAAATATTGCTTTATTTATCTGATCATATTGGAATATATTTGTTAGGTTTTCAGTAGGTTCAATTAGGTTCACTAGACTATATGCGTCATTTAAAAATTTTCAATGAACATTCGAACAGTCCGGCCCTCGGCTTGTAGCTACATTTTTTATTTGGCCCTCCGTCCATTTGACTTTGACACCCCTGCTCTAAAGGAAAGAAGTACAGTAGATTCCTAATGGGTTGTGGGGTCAGTTAACATTATCACCACCAAGCCAGCTCCAATGATCCTCTAAAGGAAAGAAGTACAGTAGATTCCTAATGGGTTGTGGGGTGACTGAAGGAAGCTGTGAGGGAGGCTGGTTCTATTGACTACAGGAAGCTGTGAGGGTGGCTGGTTCTAGTGACTGAAGGAAGCTGTGAGGGAGGCTGATTCTAGTGACTGAAGGAAGCTGTGAGGGAGGCTGATTCTAGTGACTGAAGGAAGCTGAGGGAGGCTGGTTCTAGTGACTGAAGGAAGCTGTGAGGGAGGCTGGTTCTAGTGACTGAAGGAAGCTGTGAGGGAGGCTGGTTCTAGTGACTGAAGGAAGCTGTGAGGGAGGCTGGTTCTAGTGACTACAGGAAGCTGTGAGGGAGGCTGGTTCTAGTGACTACAGGAAGCTGTGAGGAGGCTGGTTCTAGTGACTACAGGAAGCTGTGAGGGAGGCTGGTTCTAGTGACTGAAGGAAGCTGTGAGGGAGGCTGGTTCTAGTGACTACAGGAAGCTGTGGGGAGGCTGGTTCTAGTGACTGAAGGAAGCCGTGAGGGAGGCTAGTTCTAGTGACTACAGGAAGCTGTGAGGGAGGCTGGTTCTAGTGACTACAGGAAGCTGTGAGGGAGGCTGGTTCTAGTGACTGAAGGACGCTGTGAGGAGGCTGGTTCTAGTGACTACAGGAAGCTGTGAGGGAGGCTGGTTCTAGTGACTGAAGGAAGCCGTGAGGGAGGCTAGTTCTAGTGACTACAGGAAGCTGTGAGGGAGGCTGGTTCTATTGACTGCAGGAAGCTGTGAGGGAGACCAGTAGATGCTAATCAGAGAGATTGTGTGAACAGGAAGTTAAAGCAGGGCTCGGTTCCTCTTCGTGTCAGTCAACTGTGTTGAGCTGCACAGTGGAAGACGTCGTCTAGTCTCCACCTCTCTGGAACTGGCACAGGAAGTAGACCTTAACTTAATGCTCCTCGAAGGCCCACGGTCCCGCCCACCTTTACCACGACAACCATTGTGATAACGTTATCTCTTTCACTCACTGCCTACAGACGTTACCTCCAGCCCACAACATGCCAGGATTTTCTTGCTCTTTAGTTTTTCAAGTTGTATTTTTTTTGGCGGGGGTTATAATTTCTAATCTTAAAGCCTGAACACTGTCTGAAATAAGAGTTATTAATCAAAATGACTGTTGCTGTTATCCCCTTAAAGAGATGTATTTAAAGTAGTATATTTCTAATCTTCCTCTTCCTCTCTCCAGCCATCATCGGTAACTCCCAGGAGGCCTATAAGGATGCGTTTGAGATCAGCAAGAAGGACATGCAACCCACCCACCCGATTCGTCTGGGCCTGGCTCTCAACTTCTCTGTCTTCTACTACGAGATCCTCAACTCCCCGAGCAGGCCTGCAAACTGGCCAAGACGGTATGTGGTTATGAGCCCGTCCAAGATGGCCGCTTGATGATGAGGTTGACAGTCCTGATAGGGCAGAGAGTCTCGACTGGTGGGTTGTTTTCAAAGGGTCGTCGGTGCCTGAGTTAGAAGAGAAGAAGAAAAGATTGGACTGAAGTGACCCCGTGAAATGTGGGCCTTTATACCTGGGGTCACTGCTCTAGGCCTTTATACATGGGGTCACTGCTCTAGGGCCTTTATACACGGGGTCACTGCTCTAGGGTCTTTATACCTGGGGTCACTGGGGTCACTGCTCTAGGGCCTTTATACCTGGGGTCACTGCTCTAGGGCCTTTATACCTGGGGTCACTGCTCTAGGGCCTTTATACATGGGGGTCACTGCTCTATGGGGGCCTTTATACCTGGGGGTCACTGCTCTAGGGCCTTTATACCTGGGGTCACTGCTCTAGGGCCTTTATACATGGGGTCACTGCTCTAGGGCCTTTATACCTGGGGTCACTGCTCTAGGGTCTTTATACCTGGGGTCACTGCTCTAGGGTCTTTATACATGGGGTCACTGCTCTAGGGCCTTTATACATGGGGTCACTGGGGTCACTGCTCTAGGGTCTTTATACCTGGGGTCACTGCTCTAGGGCCTTTATACCTGGGGTCACTGCTCTAGGGCCTTTATACATGGGGGTCACTGCTCTAGGGCCTTTATACCTGGGGTCACTGCTCTAGGGTCTTTATACATGGGGTCACTGCTCTAGGGCCTTTATACATGGGGTCACTGCTCTAGGGTCTCTATACCTGGGCTCACTGCTCTAGGGCCTTTATACCTCGGGTCACTGCTCTAGGGTCTTTATACATGGGGTGCTCTAGGGCCTTTATACATGGGGGTCACTGCTCTAGGGTCTTTATACATGGGGTCACTGCTCTAGGGTCTTTATACATGGGGTCACTGCTCTAGGGTCTTTATACATGGGGTCACTGCTCTAGGGCCTTTATACATGGGGTCACTGCTCTAGGGTCTTTATACATGGGGTCACTGCTCTAGGGTCTTTATACATGGGGTCACTGGGGTCACTGCTCTAGGGTCTTTATACCTGGGGTCACTGCTCTAGGGCCTTTATACCTGGGGTCACTGCTCTAGGGCCTTTATACATGGGGTCACTGCTCTAGGGTCTTTATACATGGGGTCACTGCTCTAGGGTCTTTATACATGGGGTCACTGCTCTAGGGCCTTTATACATGGGGTCACTGCTCTAGGGCCTTTATACATGGGGTCACTGCTCTAGGGCCTTTATACATGGGGTCACTGCTCTAGGGCCTTTATACATGGGGTCACTGCTCTAGGGTCTTTATACGTGGGGCCACTGGGGTCACTGCTCTAGGGTCTTTATACATGGGGTCACTGCTCTAGGGCCTTTATACCTGGGGTCACTGCTCTAGAGCCTTTATACATGGGGGTCACTGCTCTAGGGCCTTTATACATGGGGGTCACTGCTCTAGGGCCTTTATACCTGGGGTCACTGCTCTAGGGCCTTTATACATGGGGTCACTGCTCTAGGGCCTTTATACATGGGGTCACTGGGGTCACTGCTCTAGGGTCTTTATACCTGGGGTCACTGCTCTAGAGCCTTTATACATGGGGTCACTGCTCTAGGGCCTTTATACCTGGGGTCACTGCTCTAGGGCCTTTATACCTGGGGTCACTGCTCTAGGGTCTTTATACATGGGGTCACTGCTCTAGGGCCTTTATACCTGGGGTCACTGCTCTAGGGTCTTTATACATGGGGTCACTGCTCTAGGGCCTTTATACATGGGGGTCACTGCTCTAGGGTCTTTATACATGGGGTCACTGCTCTAGGGCCTTTATACATGGGGTCACTGCTCTAGGGCCTTTATACATGGGGTCACTGCTCTAGGGCCTTTATACATGGGGGTCACTGCTCTAGGGCCTTTATACCTGGGGTCACTGCTCTAGGGTCTTTATACATGGGGTCACTGCTCTAGGGCCTTTATACATGGGGTCACTGCTCTAGGGCCTTTATACCTGGGGTCACTACTCTAGGGTCTTTATACATGGAATCACTGCTCTAGGGTCTTTATACATGGGGTCATTACTCTAGGGTCTTTATACATGGGGTCACTACTCTAGGGTCTTTATACCAGGGGTCACTGGGGTCACTGCTCTAGGGTCTTTATACATGGGGTCACTGCTCTAGGGTCTTTATACATGGGGTCACTGCTCTAGGGCCTTTATCCATGGGGTCACTGCTCTAGGGCCTTTATACATGGGGTCACTGCTCTAGGGCCTTTATACCTGGGGTCACTGGGGTCACTGCTCTAGGGCCTTTATACATGGGGTCACTGCTCTAGGGCCTTTATACATGGGGTCACTGTTCTAGGGTTTTTATATCTGGGGTCACTGCTCTAGGGCCTTTATACCTGGGGTCACTGGGGTCACTGCTCTAGGGCCTTTATACATGGTCACTGCTCTGGGGCCTTTATACCTGGGGTCACTGCTCTAGGGCCTTTATACATGGGGTCACTGCTCTAGGGCCTTTATACATGGGGTCACTGCTCTAGGGCCTTTATACATGGGGTCACTGCTCTAGGGCCTTTATACATGGGGTCACTGCTCTAGGGCCTTTATACATGGGGTCACTGCTCTAGGGCCTTTATACCTGGGGTCACTGCTCTAGGGCCTTTATACCTGGGGTCACTGCTCTAGGGCCTTTATACCTGGGGTCACTGCTCTAGGGCCTTTATACCTGGGGTCACTGCTCTAGGGCCTTTATACTGGTGCACCTTGTGCTGGGGGACAATAAAAGGCCACTCTAAAATTTGCAGTTTTGTCACAAAACATAATTTAATGTACATTTCTCTACCATAAGCCGCCTCCAACGTCGTCTTAGAACATGTTTGCTGTACGTCCAACCGGCCTCACATCCACAGACCACGTGTTACCAGGTCCTGGGTTGGCTTGGTAACACGTGGTCTGTGGATGTGGAGGTCCTGGGTTGGCATGGTAACACGTGGTCTGTGGATGTGGAGGTCCTGGGTTGGCATGGTAACACGTGGTCTGTGGATGTGGAGGTCCTGGGTTGGTGTGGTAACACGTGGTCTGTGGATGTGGAGGTCCTGGGTTGGCATGGTAACACGTGGTCTGTGGATGTGGAGGTCCTGGGTTGGCTTGGTAACATGTGGTCTGCGGTTGTGGAGGTCCTGGGTTGGCGTGGTAACACGTGGTCTGCGGTTGTGGAGGTCCTGGGTTGGCATGGTAACACGTGGTCTGGATGTGGAGGTCCTGGGTTGGCGTGGTAACACGTGGTCTGTGGAGGTCCTGGGTTGGCGTGGTAACACGTGGTCTGTGGATGTGGAGGTCCTGGGTTGGCGTGGTAACACGTGGTCTGTGGATGTGGAGGTCCTGGGTTGGCGTGGTAACACGTGGTCTGCGGATGTGGAGGTCCTGGGTTGGCATGGTAACACGTGGTCTGCGGTTGTGAGGCCGGTTGGACGTACAGCAAACATGTTCTAAGACGACGTTAACTTTCATTCTGAAATAACTTCATATTTCTGAGTTTGTCAGATATTAGTTCAGAAACATTTGAAATTGGTATGGGAGTTAACTGGCTGCTTGTCAAAGGTAGATAACTGCTCTATTTATTTTATTTTAGTCAAATTAACCAAACTTTCACAATTACTGGCTAATTAATTTGATTGTGCTTTGTGAAGCACCCAGTTTCTGTCCACACGTCGCCCTGTCACCTACAGGAGAACCTGATGAACGACATGAGGGCCTATCAGAGTAGAGGTGAGAAGGTTCTAGCTAAGCGCGTGACCCCTCTCTTCCTTCCAGATTTTAATGTCCCGTGACCAAGTAACGGTGAGAGATGCCTTTCTCTCCAGCTCCAAACCCAACAAATACGCAGTCATCCAATATGAAATGTTTTTTTTATTTTTTTATGTTCTGTTTTCCTTCAGGCTTTCGACGACGCCATTGCAGAACTGGATTCTCTGAGCGAAGACTCCTACAAAGACAGCACCTTGATCATGCAGCTACTGAGAGACAACTTGACAGTAAGTGTCGTGTAATAAAATCGTAGTTCCCTGTTGTCACTGGGTTGACTTATGATGTCGGAGAGTCACTGGTGTCTCTCTCTCCGTTTTTGTTTTGTGGTCACACATTCCTGAGACGAAGGTAGAGGTGCTACTTAACCTGTCTACTCAGTAGGAACAAATATGAAAACGTATGCACTCTGCTCACTACTGTAGAGAGTCTGCTAAATGACTCACTACTGTAGAGAGTCTGCTAAATGACTCACTACTGTAGAGAGTCTGCTAAATGACTCACTACTGTAGAGAGTCTGCTAAATGACTCATTGCTGTTAGTGGCTCTGGATCAGAGAGTCTGCTAAATGACTCACTACTGTAGAGAGTCTGCTAAATGACTCACTACTGTAGAGAGTCTGCTAAATGACTCACTGCTGTTAGTGGTTCTGGATCAGAGAGTCTGCTAAATGACTCACTACTGTTAGTGTCTCTGGATCAGAGAGTCTGCTAAATGACTCACTACTGTTAGTGTCTCTGGATCAGAGAGTCTGCTAAATGACTCACTACTGTAAGTGTCTCTGGATCAGAGAGTCTGCTAAATGACTCACTACTGTAGAGTCTGCTAAATGACTCACTACTGTAAGTGTCTCTGGATCAGAGAGTCTGCTAAATGACTCACTACTGTAAGTGTCTCTGGATCAGAGATTCTGCTAAATGACTCACTGCTGTTAGTGGCTCTGGATCAGAGTCTGCTAAATGACTCACTACTGTTAGTGGTTCTGGATCAGAGAGTCTGTTAAATGACTCACTACTGTAGAGAGTCTGTTAAATGACTCACTACTGTAAGTGTCTCTGGATCAGAGAGTCTGCTAAATGACTCACTACTGTTAGTGGCTCTGGATAAGAGAGTCTGCTAAATGACTCACTACTGTAGTGACTCTGGATCAGAGAGTCTGCTAAATGACTCACTACTGTAGTGACTCTGGATAAGAGAGTCTGCTAAATGACTCACTACTGTAGTGACTCTGGATAAGAGAGTCTGCTAAATGACTCACTACTGTAGTGTCTCTGGATCAGAGAGTCTGCTAAATGACTCACTACTGTAGAGAGTCTGCTAAATGACTCACTACTGTTAGTGGTTCTGGATCAGAGAGTCTGCTAAATGACTCACTACTGTTAGTGGTTCTGGATCAGAGAGTCTGCTAAATGACTCACTACTGTTAGTGGTTCTGGATCAGAGAGTCTGCTAAATGACTCACTACTGTTAGTGGTTCTGGATCAGAGAGTCTGCTAAATGACTCACTACTGTTAGTGGTTCTGGATCAGAGAGTCTGCTAAATGACTCACTACTGTTAGTGGCTCTGAATCAGAGAGTCTGCTAAATGACTCACTACTGTTAGTGGTTCTGGATCAGAGAGTCTGCTAAATGACTCACTACTGTTAGTGGTTCTGGATCAGAGAGTCTGCTAAATGACTAGAATGTAGAATGAGTGAATGTCCTCAGTCCGAGGACAGCTCTACTGACATGTAATGTGAATGTTGACCTACAGTCTTTTTTTAACATGTTAATCGCTGTCTCTCATCTCTGTCCTCTCTCTCTCATCTCTGTCTCTCTCTCATCTCTGTCCTCTCTCTCTGTCCCTCTCTCTCTGTCCTCTCTCTCTGTCCTCTCTCTGTCTCTCTGTCCTCTGTCCTCTCTCTGTCCTCTCTCTCTGTCCTCTCTCTGTCCTCTCTCTGTCTCTCTGTCCTCTCTCTGTCCTCTCATCTCTGTCCTCTCATCTCTGTCTGTCCTCTCATCTCTGTCTGTCCTCTCATCTCTGTCTGTCCTCTCTGTCTGTCCTCTCTCTCTGTCCTCTCTCTCTGTCCTCTCTCTCTGTCCTCTCTCTCTGTCCTCTCTCTCTGTCCTCTCTCTCTGTCCTCTCTCTCTGTCCTCTCTCTCTGTCCTCTCTCTCTGTCCTCTCTCTCTGTCCTCTCTCTCATCTCTGTAGCTGTGGACCTCAGACAACCAGGGAGATGGAGAGGATGCTGAGGAGGGTAGAGACTGACCTGGTTCCTGTTCCCTGGTCTGTCTGTCTGACTGACTGTCATCATCCTCTATCTATCAACACTGAGACAGACAGACTGACCACCTCATCCTGCCCAACGCTTCTCTTTAGTTCTGTCTGTCACGTCGTCTCACACCTCCATACGTTTACTCTTCTTTCGGGAATCATTGTGGGGGGGGTTTCATTCCAGGACTTGGTTGTGGGGGGGGTTTCGTTCCAGGACTTGGTTGTAGGAGGGGTTGCTTTCCAGGACTTGGTTGTGGGAGGGGTTTCATTCCAGGACTTGGTTGTGGGAGGGGTTTCATTCCAGGACTTGGTTGTGGGGGGTTTCATTCCAGGACTTGGTTGTGGGAGGGGTTGCTTTCCAGGACTTGGTTGTGGGGGGTTTGGGACGTATATTATGGTATGTTGGGGTGAGGGACTTGTCTACTGAGCGTATAATTATTTGTGGGCGGAGCAACAGGGTGTTACATGTAGTTCTCAACTCATGCAATGTGGCAAGTTCAGGTTGGGAATTAACCTGGTCTAGTCCTCTACCTGTGTTCAGGTTGGGAATTAACCTGGTCTAGTCCTCTACCTGTGTTCAGGTTGGGAATTAACCTGGTCTAGTTCTACCTGTGTTCAGGTTGGGAATTAACCTGGTCTAGTCCTCTACCTGTGTTCAGGTTGGGAATTAACCTGGTCTAACCTGTGTTCAGGTTGGGAATTAACCTGGTCTAGTCCCTCTACCTGTGTTCAGGCTAAATTAACCTGGTCTAGTCCTCTACCTGTGTTCTGGTCTAGGTTGGGAATTACCTGGTCTAGTCCTCTACCTGTGTTCAGGTTGGGAATTAACCTGGTCTAGTCCTCTACCTGTGTTCAGGTTGGGAATTAACCTGGTCTAGTCCTCTACCTGTGTTCAGGTTGGGTCTGGTCTAGTCCTCTACCTGTGTTCAGGTTGGGAATTAACCTGGTCTAGTCCTCTACCTGTGTTCAGGTTGGGAATTAACCTGGTCTATCAGTTCTGGAATGAACCTGGTCTAGTCCTCTACCTGTGTTCAGGTTGGGAATTAACCTGGTCTAGTCCTCTACCTGTGTTCAGGTTGGGAATTAACCTGGTCTAGTCCTCTACCTGTGTTCAGGTTGGGAATTAACCTGGTCTAGTCCTCTACCTGTGTTCAGGTTGGGAATTAACCTGGTCTAGTCCTCAGGTTGGGAATTAACCTGTGTTCTACCTGGTTCAGGTTGGAATTAACCTGGTCTAGTCCTCTGAACCTGGTCTGTTCAGGTTGGGAATTAACCTGGTCTAGTCCTCTACCTGTGTTCAGGTTGGGAATTAACCTGGTC
>NW_026290077.1:10000-140000 GCF_023373465.1 Oncorhynchus keta
TTCACCTGTTTCCATATTCCCATTGCCCACCTTTCTCCATCCTAAGAGTTCATCTGAACAGAGAAATAATGTGTAGTGTAGGGCTAGATTCCTGCCCAGTAACTTTAATCACCACAGCAATGTTGACTTTGCACCCTGCAATCCTGAGCTACCTGGCACTTGATGGAATAGTTCCACCTTGTCAACAACATATTTCCTCATCTTCCTCACCCAGTACATCTATCTGTTTTGCCAGAACACATCTCTCTTCCTCTACACACACCTCCCCACCCCACGACATCTAAATCATGAGAGAGTGCTAGTGAGTCACTGCCTGGTTTGTTGTGGCTGCATTGGCCTGCCTGCCTTGGCCTGCCGGCCGAGCTGTGTATTTATTAATATAACTCTCTCTCTCTCTCTGCCATTGATTCATCAGCCTGTCTGAATAGGCAATGATTTAGCCACGCTTGTAATTCTGGCCTTGGTGTACCCATCAAGCCAGTGACTCACCAGAAAGGGGGAGAGAGAGAGAGAGAAAGAGAGAGATGAGGCCTAGCAATGTCATGGTGAAATCATTGGTCCGTTCACCCTTACCGAGAAACCCCACGCAACCTAATTTACTCATCTGCATATGAAGTGGATGGACTAAGACTGAGGTGTATGATCCACTATCAAACCATCCAATTGACATGAAGATCTGCATTTCTAGGGTGAAGCTGCTACTCTGAACATGTTTCTTTCTTCTCCAGGAAACACAGAAAGCCAAGCAGTTCCTGCCTTTCCTCCAGAGAGCGGGCCGCTCAGAGGCAGTGGTAGAATACGTGTTCAGTGGCTCCCGCCTCAAACTCTACATGCCCAAAGAGACCTGCCTCATCACCTTCCTCCTCGCCGGTAAGTAGTCCATCCGCGAGGGCCATAAGGCTACATCCTGGTTTAGCTAACTACATCCTGGTTTAGCTAACTACATCCTGGTTTAGCTAACTACATCCTGGTTTAGCTAACTACATCCTGGCTAACTACATCCTGGTTTAGCTAACTTTCTTCCACCGTCCTTCCAGTTACTCACAAATCAAATGTATATGTCACATACACAGTTTACAGCAGGATATAAGGTACTGTGAAATGCTTGTGCTAGGAGCTAACAGGGCGACGTGTCTTTCAGCCCATCTTGTTGGCAACCTCAGATTGGAGCGGTGCCTGGTTAGACTATTAGTCATCAGTCTTTTAACTCTGTAAGCAACATTTGTTTTGGTTTACTTCCAGTTTAATAAAAACATAGGCTAGTAGGGGTGTGTGTGTGTGTGTGTGTACACAGTATGTGAGGAGAGGTGGGGGTGTGTACAGTATGTGAGGAGAGGTGGGGGTGTGTACAGTATGTGAGGAGGGTATGTGAGAGAGGTGGGGGTGTGTACAGTATGTGAGGGGAGGTGGGGGTGTGTGTACAGTATGTGAGGAGAGGTGGGGTGTGTGTACAGTATGTGAGGAGAGGTGGGTGTGTGTACAGTATGTGAGGAGAGGTGGGTGTGTGTACAGTATGTGAGGAGAGGTGGGTGTACAGTATGTGAGTATGTGAGGAGAGGAGAGGGGGGTGTGTACAGTATGTGAGGAGAGGTGGGGGTGTGTACAGTATGTGAGGAGAGGTGGGTGTGTGTACAGTATGTGAGGAGAGGTGGGGGTGTGTACAGTATGTGAGGAGAGGTGGGGGTGTGTACAGTATGTGAGGAGAGGTGGGGGTGTGTACAGTATGTGAGGAGAGGTGGGGGTGTGTACAGTATGTGAGGAGAGGTGGGGGTGTGTACAGTATGTGAGGAGAGGTGGGGGTGTGTACAGTATGTGAGGAGAGGTGGGGGTGTGTACAGTATGTGAGGAGAGGTGGGGGTGTGTGTGCCAGATATATCAAGCCAGGTGCAGCGTCGTGGCCCCAGTTCAGAGGTCACGGTGTCTGATGTCAGAGCTAACGGAGCGCCCAGCTGTTAGCAGTCATTCACTACGAAGGTCCACAGGGGTCTGGTGAAACCACGCCAACCGCCTCCTGGCACCATTGGGATGGCGTGTAGCTGATGTGACCTTTCACCTCATGCGGGCATTGACCCTACCCCCCGCTGGATCCCTGTCAGCGACCTCCCCACTCTGCCTCATCTGTCATTTTGTGCCAAGCCAGGTGACTGATTGCAAATCAGTGTCAAAAGCAGGGCTCTCCAACCCTCTTCCTGGAGAGCTACCGTCCTCTAGGTTTTTGCTCCAACCCTCATCTAGTGCCCCTGATTCTAGAAAATAGTTGCTTGCTAAAATAAATCAGGTCAGTCACAACTGGGACTGGATTGAAAACCTACAGGACGGTGGCTATCCAGGAACAGGGTTGTAAGGGAGCATTTGGGGTATGAGGTGACCATTTTGTGCCCGGGAAACAAGCAGAGTGACAGTTGCAAGAGAAATATAGGCTACAATGTACTGTAGATTGGTTATGGTTGTGTTTATACTTTCTGTCTGGCAGCTCAGGTTGATTTGTGCAGACAATTTAGATCCGAATCGGTCGATAGCAGGAATGCTTGTGTGTTTTAGATTAGATGAGACTCCATTTACTCAACTAGCCGTAACAGAAGCATTACATCTAATCCAGGCATCTATCTATCGGTCTCTATTTCAGCTCTGTCATTGACTAAACAAAAGAAGAACCCACTTCATTCATTTCCCAACAGGACGCCACCATTTATTCATGATCGCATCATCCCCGGTTTAATTGTGCATGTCTTCCATTGTTAATGTTTTAATTCATTTGGTCATTTGTTTCTAAATGTCTTTCCCCCTGGTCATTGGTTTTTGTAATGAATTATTTTCTCTGCCAGGCATTTTGACTTGACCCTCTCTCTCCATCAAGCCACCTAGGCCTTTATTAAGACTGGTTGGAAATCTGACATTATAACTTGACACACGCACACACTTGCGTGCGTGTGTTTTCTGTCATTGGAAATGATTGTATTCAATCAGTGGTTATTACCATATGACAATAAGCACATTATGGCTCAGAGCCTGGGTTTATTTGATTAAGGTTGTTCCCCGGTAAAAAGGTTTTCTGCTAGGAAATGACAGTTCATGTTGTCTTTAATAAACACATTAAGGTCAGATTAATGCTGATTGATACAAACGATCCCTGCTCCCTTTTTTAATATGAGGTGCTTCCGTTATGGTTAGCCACCGCACCGCATCCTGACCACCCTCACCTTTCCTGGAACGGTGTGGGGGTGTGTCTAATAGTTTCTTCCTTTATGTGTGTGTGTGTGTGTGTGTGTGTGTGTGTGTGTGTGTGTGTGTGTGTGTGTTATTGCTGCCTGTGGGTTTGTGTGGTCATGACTTTGCCTTGGATGCCGTGCTACGTCTTTGTCTGTGTGTGTCCCGTGTGTGTGTGTTGTCTATTGTATGTGTGTGTATTGCTCAGAGTTCATGTGCACCTCTGTGGTTCTTATTAAGGTTAGAGACCCCTGCTATATGGGACTGTTGGCATAACATAACTACCCCCTGTTATCTTTTACCCCACATACCTGTATCTAACAACACGACCCCACTCCTATCTTCATGTCCTCTCAATGTGCCAAAGTTATCTCTCCCATGTTTTATCTCCCTCTGTATGTGTGAAATGACATACGGCCTGCATCCCAAATGGCACCCTATTCCTACTTGGTGCACTACTTTTGACCAGGGCCCTGATGAAAAGTAGTGCACTACCGTGCCTTCAGAAAGTATTCATACCCCTTGACTTATTCCACATTTTGTTGTTACAGCCTGAATTCAAAATGGATTTCATAGATTTTTCTACACACACTACCCCATAATGACAAAGTGAAAACATATTTTTCAAATTTATTGAAGATTAAATAAAGAAATATTTCAGTTACACAAATATGCACACCACTGAGTCAATACTTTGTAGAAGCACCTTTGGCAGCCATTACAGCTGTGAGTCTTTCTGGGTAAGTCTCTAAGCTTTCCACACCTGGATTGTGCAATATTTGCCCCTTTTTTTCTTGAAAAGATGATTCAAGCTCTGTCAAATTGGTTGTTGATTATTGCTAGATTTTCAAGTAGATTTAAGTCAAAACTGTAACTTGGCCATTCGGGAACATTCCCTGTCTTCTTGGTGAGCAACTTCAGTGTAGATTTGGCTTTTGTGTTTTGGCTTATTGTCCTGCTGAAAGGTAAATGAATCTCTGTGTCTGGTGGAAAGCAGAATGGACCAGGTGTTTCTTTTTTTATAAAAAAAACTCCCCAGTCTTTAACAATTACAAGCATACCCATAACATAATGCAGCCAAAAATATAGTTGCTTAAAAATATTGAGAATGGTACTCAGTCATATGTTGTATTGGATTTGCCCCAAACGTACCACTTTGTATTCAGGACAAAAAGTTGATTGCTTTGTCACATTTTTTTCAGTATTACTATAGTGCCTTATTGCAAACATGATGCATGTTTTGGAATATGTTTTATTCTGTACAGGCGTCCTTCTTTTCACTCTGTCAATAATGTTAGCATTGTGGAGTAACTACAATGTTGTTGATCCATCCTTCCCGGCGACTGAGTTAGTGACTGGGTGTATTGACCATCCAAAGCGTGATTAATAACGTCACCAAGCTCAAAGGGATATTCAATGTTTTTTTTATCCACAAATGCCATTGGAAAGCCTCCTTGGTCTTTCTGATTTAATCTGTGTTTGAAATTCACTGCTCGACTAAGGTACGATACAGGTATGTGTGGGATACAGAGATGATGTGGTCATTCAAACATGTTAAAAACTTTTTTCACTATTTTCTTAACCTTTTATTTAACTAGGCAAGTCGGTTAAGAACAAATGATTATTTAAACACTTATTTCACACAGAGCCCATAAAATTTGTGACTGAAGCACATTTTTATTCTAACTTATTTAGGCTTGCCGTAACAAAGGGGTTGAATACTAATTGACTCAACATTTCAGCTTTTCATTTGTAATTCATTTGAAAAATAATCTAAAAGCATAATTCCACTTTGATATTATGGGGTGTTGTGTGTCGGCCAGTGACACAACATCTCAAATGAATCCATTTTAAATTTCAGCTGTAACACAACAAAAATGTGGGAAAAGTCCAGGGGTGTAAATACTTTCTGAAGGCTCTGTATATGAGCTTAAAGATGCAGTCCTGGATCTTAAGCCCTTACAAATCCGTAACATAACAAACTAATTGCAAAAAAATATTTACAGAAATGGTATGTCTTAACCTATCATACGAAATAGAAATAGATGACGCAGTACACAATTGTGCACCATTTTCGGGAAACCTTTTTGACTCGTGAGCACTACTTACTTTAATTTGACCTATATTGTCATAACAAAATCCTGTAGCAACAGAAATGGAATATTAGTCAATAATGTGGGTTGACTGGTGGTCAGGCTTTTAGCAGGCCAAAAGTAGGCTACATGATATTTGCTATGTGTTAGTGAGGGTTTTCAGTGAATTTCACCATCCATTCAAACATTTCAAAAAGCATATTCCACTTTGACATTCTGGGCTGTGTGTGTAGGCCAGTGACAAACAATCAACACAATGTGTAAAAAGTCAAGGGGTGAAGACTTTCTTGAAGGGAATAGGAAGCCATTTTGATCTGTTGATGTTGAACACCAGACGCCCTTCACCCTCAAGAACCCTTCATATAGGCTATTCACAATCACATATGTAGTGGAGGTTTCCACATCTCTAGAACATATGGATGGGATTGTCGAGGCCAGATGGGTTCGTCATGGCCAGTCTGTTTGTAATGTCAGGCAGGAATTCAACTGGATTGGGAGGAGGCTCTCCAGAGAGGTTGTGTGCGTGTCTAGTTGAGTGAGCTTTCCTGGGCGCCATACTAAATGGACATAAATCCTTTAAGACAGAAGTGTCGTGTCTCTTGAGGTCTGCTTATTGTGGAAGTCTGATGATTTACCTGTTGACACCAAAGAGCCCTGCTCTCGGTCTTTCTCTCTCTCTGTCTTCGTGTTTCTCAATATGCATACTACCGTGCTCCGCTCTCATCCTCCAAGTGCGTCCTCTTGAGGACGAGAGTGTGGAGAAACGCACAAAACATTACTCACACTCCCCTCTACTGTATTACCTCATGCTGCTCCTCCCCTCTACTGTATTACCTCCCCCTGCTCCTCCCCTCTACTGTATTACCTCCCCCTGCTCCTCCCCTCTACTGTATTACCTCCCCCTGCTCCTCCCCTCTACTGTATTACCTCCCCCTGCTCCTCCCCTCTACTGTATTACCTCCCCCTGCTCCTCCCCTCTACTGTATTACCTCCCCCTGCTCCTCTCCTCTACTGTATTACCTCACCCTGCTCCTCCCTCTACTGTATTACCTCCCCTGCTCCTCCCTCTACTGTATTACCTCCCCTGCTCCTCCCCTCTACTGTATTACCTCCGCTGCTCCTCCCCCTACTGTATTACCTCACCCTGCTCCTCCCCTACTGTATTACCCCACGCTGCTCCTCCCCTACTGTATTACCCCACGCTGCTCCTCCCCTACTGTATTACCCCACGCTGCTCCTCCCCTACTGTATTACCCTCACACTGCTCCTCCCCCTACTGCATTACCTCACGCTGCTCCTCCCCCCTACTGTATTACCTCACGCTGCTCCTCCCCTACTGTATTACCTCAGGCTGTTCCTCCCCTACTGTATTACCTCACACGCTGCTCCTCCCCTACTGTATTACCTCAGGCTGCTCCTCCCCTACTGTATTACCTCACGCTGCTCCTCCCCTACTGTATTACCTCACGCTGCTCCTCCCCTACTGTATTACCTCAGGCTGCTCCTCCCCTACTGTATTACATCAGGCTGCTACTCCCCCTACTGTATTACCTCAGGCTGCTCCTCCCCTACTGTATTACCTCACGCTGCTCCTCCCCCTACTGTATTACCTCAGGCTGCTCCTCCCCCTACTGTATTACCTCAGGCTGCTCCTCCCCCTACTGTATTACCTCAGGCTGCTCCTCCCCTACTGTATTACCTCAGGCTGCTCCTCCCCCTACTGTATTACCTCAGGCTGCTCCTCCCCCTACTGTATTACCTCACGCTGCTCCTCCCCCTACTGTATTACCTCAGGCTGCTCCTCCCCCTACTGTATTACCTCACGCTGCTCCTCCCCCTACTGTATTACCTCAGGCTGCTCCTCCCCCTACTGTATTACCCCACGCGGCTCAGGAACAGGGTTGGAGAAGCCATGTTACAGAGTTTAGGTGAAGTATCATCTGTCGCTCAGCAAGAGGCTGAATGCTCCTCAAACACTGGTTGATGTGTGGAGTGAAATAAGTCTTCCTATAAGCTCATATTTCGATATGCAACCCTCTGTGAAAGCAGACTTTAAGGTTGCTACTAAAGAGGATCCCAGGTACAACTATTTATTTCTCAGTTGCTTATATTAAGCACACACTTCACTATAAAACCGTAACGGCTACCCGGCATGATTGAAAGGAATGGGTCTCCATTCTCTATTTGAGTACATGTGAATGACATCTCTTTTTCCCCCTGCCCCTGTTCCTGACCATTTTTATAACGGCCCATTCTAAATCTAAAGAAATTGTAACTACTAATACATATTTTGAGAGTAGTCTGATGGGTGAAATATGATCCCTTGATTAGAGAACAATGCGTGCAGCCTGAGGCAAGTAACAGAGCGGCAACTTTATTTAGCATATTTCTCAAACTATTTTAGGTTGGGTTTCAATATAAGCACTTTGTGACAACTGCTGATGAAAAAAGGGCTTTGATGGGGGAGCCTCAACGCCCGCAAACACACACTTTGTTATTAACTTTTAACTAGGCAAGTCAGTTTATAAGAACGATCTCTTATTTACAATGACGTCCTACCGCAGCCAAACCCATGGAACGCTGGGCCAATTGTGCGGCGCCCTATTAGACTTCATATCACAGCCGGATGAGATAGAGCCTGGATTCGGACCAGGGACTGTTGTGACACCTCTTGCACTGAGATGCAGTGCCTTAGACCGCCGCACCACCCTTTGTGGATGTATTATTATTCACCAACAATAAGGGTTCCTCTTCACTAGCTGTGGGAGAATAGAGCTGGTTTCTAAAATACCTGTTCTATACAGGCATGTCCATAAGCTGCATCCCAGTTGTCTAAAAAAACAACGTTTAGCTCATAACCCTTTAGTGTGTGTCCTTTACTGTGTTTATACTTGTGATATCGCTATTCAACATTAATGTATATAATCATTCATTCAAAATGCCAAATATGGATGTACCAATTCCAGCAGGCTTCTTTAAGGGCTCTGTTTGCGTAGACTGTATAGACCCCGTTTAAGAGCTCCGACATGCAGAGTCATGCCTTGCAGGTAGGCCTATTTCTCTGCTAGGTGATATTGAGTGTGCATTGTTTTGCTCTCTCTCGGTCTATCCCCTACTGTCTCCCCTCAGGTTAAACCACCTTTCTCTCTGAACCACGTACGCTTGTGAGCAGAGTTCCCCGTTTGATATTTATTTTAAAGGGAGGCTGGAGAGAGACTTGTTTTTCTCTCCCTTCGCTCCTCCTGTCTACTCCATGGAGGCACCTCAAAGCCTCCCTCTCCCTCCCCGTTCCTACTTGCTTTCCTTCCTTCCGGAATTTTCCGGGGAGTGCTCCTTTTCCCTAAAAGAACCAAGAGTAGAGGGAGAGAGGCTTTCAGAAGAGAGGGGGAGCGAGGGAGAGTGAAGGGAGGGGGATACAGAGAGTGAGAGAGAAGCCCCACTTCAGAGTGGGCCGGAGGGGTGCTCTGGGGAAGAAGGGATGTTCCTCTTCTCTCATCCACATGCAACTTTGATGAGATGGAGTGGGTTTCTTCTTTCATGGAGATGGAGAGGAAAAGAGAAAAGAACAGAAGGCCTAGAAGTGTGTTGTGTTCAATAGGACAAAAAAATAGGACGAAAGGAGACAACAGGGATAGTCCCTCATGGAAGGAAGTTTCACAGTGGCCACGCCCTTCTGGTGGGTATGAATGTACCAATCCCTTAATCTGCTGTTGGTGCCTATACAAATTAGCCCCAAGGTTGCTTTAAGTCTTTGTGACAGTTTTCTCATTAGCTGGGAATGTTGTTTGAAATTACCTATACAACATACTTTGGTGACATCGTTATCGACCGACTGCATACCCCTTAAATATATAAATTTTAGTGTACGGGGTTTGCTATTAGCATGCTAACACTCATTAAGAATAACTGTTAGAATCACTAGCATTGCTTGCCATCGATTGCATTCACTGGTTGAATTTGAAGTAACTTTTGAGTGTAATGGAGTTGACTAGTGACTGACATGAATCAGGCTTTCCGTTCTGAATGTGGCACCTGACATTTGACTGTCAGCATTTTAATTTACCGGACATTTGACTGTCAGCATTTTCATTTACCGGACATTTGACTGTCAGCATTTTAATTTACCGGACATTTGACTGTCAGCATTTTAATTTACCTGACATTTGACTGTCAGCATTTTCATTTACCGGATATTTGACTGTCAGCATTTTAATTTACCGGATATTTGACTGTCAGCATTTTAATTTACCGGATATTTGAGAAATATTCCGGAACCACATACATTGGGTGTGTAATGTGATTAGGGTCTCCACCACGGTGCTCAGAATGACAGAAATCACATTTAGATTATGGTAATTTATCTTAACAGAACATGCAAGACGAGGATGCAATGAGTAGGCTAATTGGAATATATCATTTTGGCAATTTAATTCCTAGCCTTATGGACAAGCCGCCTATGAGTCTATTTCAATCTACTATCCCCCATAGTAGTAAAGTTGACCAATTATATTGGTCAGCTTGTCGAGAAAGAAATAGCCCAAACAGACTTTGGGACAATAGATCCCAAATTCAACCAGTTGACCTACCGTAGATGACATACTTACATTATTTTTTGCACAAAAAAACATACATTTAAGCAATGTGTGAAATAGATCAGAATGTTTATCTTAAAGTTTTTCTTAACAGTATTAGCACAGCGATACCTACAAGGCAGTAGGCTACACGTGAATGTGCACTTGGCTACTGTACAAACAAAACCATTTGAAAACCAGTAGAACATGAGAGAAATAGGCTGCTGTTTTCAATGGCATATTGAAGTCTATTAAAATAATTACCTCCACAGATATGGTTGGAATTTGCCAAGGTAAATAAAACACACCTCATAATATATAGTAAAGTGTTCAGGTTTCAAACAATTTAGTAGCCATAGGTTTTCAATATGGCTACTGCCTCCAGCTCATTGCAAAGTGGTGTGTGACACGTTAATGAATCCTGCCTTCCATTGCCTATGCATTTGAATGGCAAATGGGAAGCGCGCTTTACTTACCAGTTGAGGAATAAAAATAGGAGCTCTTGTTAATCATGGCCCTAAAACAATTTTTAAAACACGATTATGAATTGTTGAGCAGGGATTGAACTTATAAAATCTCTTTTCTGTGCTATGTGATAAAGATGCATAACGAACATACACACCTGCTAATTTAATTCTACTAAATTGTGCCACTGAATCTATAGACTGATAATGTATTTATATCAACCGGTATTGAATAGGCTTATTTTTCAATGGGAATATATATATATTTTTTTACTTGACAATTGGCTGCTGCACATTTTATAGCTATTACCTGCTGTGAATATATATCATTCACAACATCTGGACAGGAGCTATAATCCAGTCATAAAACAAAACAACTGTAAACTGTGTTTGAATTTAGGCTTGTCTGAACGGCCTTCAATGGGGAAAGATTGCTTCTGTACCCCACTTCTGTGATTTTAGTTGAAAATGTCACTTTCCCATGTGGACCTATGAGTGCAGCGCAGTATGTTGTGGGGCTTTAGGCCTTCCTGCTTTTGAAGTTGTCCTTGGGAAGGGGGTTGTGAAGTGGACATGATGTCCTTTCAAAGATGTTTTGCAGGGTAAATAAGAAGTGTGTGTTGCAGGGTAAATAAGACTCGTGTGTTGCAGGGTAAATAAGACACGTGTGTTGCAGGGTAAATAAGACGCGTGTGTTGCAGGGTAAATAAGACGCGTGTGTTGCAGGGTAAATAAGACGCGTGTGTTGCAGGGTAAATAAGACGCGTGTGTTGCAGGGTAAATAAGACGCGTGTGTTGCAGGGTAAATAAGACGCGTGTGTTGCAGGGTAAATAAGACACCTGTGTTGCAGGGTAAATAAGACTTGTGTGTTGCAGGGTAAATAAGACGCGTGTGTTGCAGGGTAAATAAGACGCGTGTGTTGCAGGGTAAATAAGACGCGTGTGTTGCAGGGTAAATAAGATGCGTGTGTTGCAGGGTAAATAAGACGCGTGTGTTGCAGGGTAAATAAGACGTGTGTGTTGCAGGGTAAATAAGACGAGTGTGTTGCAGGGTAAATAAGACGCGTGTGTTGCAGGGTAAATAAGACGCGTGTGTTGCAGGGTAAATAAGACGCGTGTGTTGCAGGGTAAATAAGACGCGTGTGTTGCAGGGTAAATAAGACGCGTGTGTTGCAGGGTAAATAAGACGCGTGTGTTGCAGGGTAAATAAGACGCGTGTGTTGCAGGGTAAATAAGACGCGTGTGTTGCAGGGTAAATAAGACGCGTGTGTTGCAGGGTAAATAAGACGCGTGTGTTGCAGGGTAAATAAGATGCGTGTGTTGCAGGGTAAATAAGACGCGTGTGTTGCAGGGTAAATAAGTGTGTTGCAGGGTAAATAAGACGCGTGTGTTGCAGGGTAAATAAGACGCGTGTGTTGCAGGGTAAATACGCGTGTGTTGCAGTAAACGCGTGTGTTGCAGGGTAAATAAGACGCGTGTGTTGCAGGGTAAATAAGACAGGGTAAATAAGCGTGTGTTGCAGGGTAAATAAGACGCGTGTGTTGCAGGGTAAATAAGACGCGTGTGTTGCAGGGTAAATAAGACGCGTGTGTTGCAGGGTAAATAAGACGCGTGTGTTGCAGGGTAAATAAGACGCGTGTGTTGCAGGGTAAATAAGACGCGTGTGTTGCAGGGTAAATAAGACGCGTGTGTTGCAGGGTAAATAAGACGCGTGTGTTGCAGGGTAAATAAGACGCGTGTGTTGCAGGGTAAATAAGACGCGTGTGTTGCAGGGTAAATAAGACGCGTGTGTTGCAGGGTAAATAAGACGCGTGTGTTGCAGGGTAACTAAGACGCGTGTGTTGCAGGGTAAATAAGACGCGTGTGTTGCAGGGTAACTAAGACGCGTGTGTTGCAGGGTAAATAAGACGCGTGTGTTGCAGGGTAAATAAGACGCGTGTGTTGCAGGGTAAATAAGACTCGTGTGTTGCAGGGTAAATAAGACGCGTGTCTAAGAAAAGGTTCAAAAGGCTTAAGCTTGGACATGAGAGAACATCCCATTTGTGTGTTTGCCTGCCCTGGGAATAGGCTAAGTGTTGGGGTGTGTGCTGTCTGCTTAATCCCTGTTTGGTGCGGTTTGTGTTGTATTGAGCTAGCTTAAAGGGACATTTAAAAAAAAGTTTAACTTCCAATTCATCACCTCCAGCACCCCAACATCAACATATGTAAAAATGGCAGTTTTCTATGTTTTATAGAAAAAAGATAAGTGTTTCCAATGACATCATCAACCAATCAGCAGACAATTAGTAGGTAATGCCTACACACAATTGGTTAAAATAGCATGATGCACACCTTACCTTGTCTCTTAAATGCAAAACATAGAAACACACCATTTTCACCAATGTTGATGATGGGGTGATGCTAGAGATGATGAATATAACGTTTAAAAAAATAAAGTGATGTTTCACTTTAGCTTAACTGTCTCTCTGTCTGTGGCACTGCAGCTTATGGAGATTCACTCACTTCCTGGAAATTGGGAGCTGAGAGATGGAGCAGCTTTAGCCCAGAGACTCGTGTGTGGTTGTGTGTGGTTGTGTGTTACTGAACTAGCCGGCAACCAGGCAGTGTGTGTGTGTGTGTGTGTGCGCCTGTGCCTGACTGGAGCAGTCCCATAAACCTGCATAATGAAAAAGGATCCTGTGAATTTCTCTGGTTGTCTGATGAGGCAGTTCATTAAGGAGTTCTCCTCGGCTTCATGTTTTTGATTAGCTCTGTTGTAGAAGGAAAATATTCCCCCGTTTGTAAATTGTTAATGAATGACAAAACAATAAAGTTTATTTTTTAGTTGCATCTTCCTGTTTTTGTCCCGACTAAAAAAAACATTGAATCTCTTTTCAATATCAATTCTTTCCTTTTCCTCCGTTAACCATGGCAGTGGTATACAATGTCTACTGTTAACTTCCTTGTTGTGAGTGATGTTGGGGGAAATGGTTTGTATCAGTCATCCATTGTAGATAGGCAGGCAAAGTGCGAGTGAAGTTGGCCGTGGTGAATGACTGTAATACAATGAGCTTTAGTTCACTCTACAATCACTGCCTTGCTTTGCTTTTTAAAGGAGAAATGCAGGTTCTTGGAAATAAATGTTATTGAAATGCTGCTTATTGTTGCATGATGACATTGATCGATACGAATGTGAAAACAGGCCTAGTACTGATATTAACAGATTGATCATGTGCTTGGCAGGTTGATCATGTGGTTGCACTCTGAAAAGGAAAGTGAATGAATGGGATGAGTGTCTGACCTGGATAACGGGACATGGTGAAAGATCATTCATTTACACTGCCCTGTTGTACCTCAACTCCTCTCGTCTGGCTCACCTGTATGTGGCTACAGTCAGTCACATCCATCGAGATGGAATAAGAATGTTAAACGTGCTATCACTAGTTTAACATCTATGACCAAACCCCCCCCTATTCTGACTGACTGTTTTGTCAGACCTCCACCCCATCCGGACAGGTCTCAGGCAGTGAGGGTTGGAGAACACTGAGATGCGATCAGACAAGACGCATGGATTACAGATTACATGATGCTGATGTGCTTTTGTGCAATACGGGTTTCTCTAGGTCAGGGATGGGCAACTGCTGACCCCCTTTTGTAGGCCAGCAGATCAATTCCCTTCCACCACTCAGGGTCTCAACTTACTGTTGAGGGTTAGAATAGTAGAATAAACAAGATGCCATTTGTTTGCGCATCAGAAGTTTTTTTGTATTTATATTTTTTTCTCCCCAATTTCGATTTTGTCTCATCGCTGCAACTCCTCAACGGGGTCGGGAGACGAAGGTCGAGTTGTGCTTCGCCCGAAACACAACCTGCCAAACCGTGCTTCTTAACACTCGCTCGTTTAACCCGGAAGCCAGCTACACCAATGTGTCGGAGGAAACACAGTTCAGCAAACGACGAGGTAAGCCTGCAGGTGCCTCGGCCCGCCACAAGGAGTCTCTTGAGCGTGAGGAGCCAAGTAAAGCCCCCCGGCCAAACCCTCCCCTAACTGCGACGCTGTGCCACTCAGGAGTCCCTGCAGTTTTTCTCTTATGTCAGTTAATGTCCATGTACTCTTATAATCTCCACCCGGCACAGCCAGAAGAGGACTGGCCACCCCTCAGTGCCTGGTTCCAGACTTTCTAGGGAGTTTTTCCTAGCCCTGGTGCTTCTAATCTGTATTGCCTGGTCTTTGGAGTATAGGCTCGGTTTCTGTATAAGCACTTTGTGACAATTGCTGATGTAAAAAGGGCTTTATAAATACATTTTCATTGATTTGACGGACAGTCACTCAATTAGCGCATGTCAGCAAAAATATTTAAGTTAGTCTAGTTAGTCTAGCTGCCAGCTATCTAAATTTGCAGGAATCATGGTCGAATTACCAACCGAGGGGCCTCCATTGATTTTGTTAGTCAGTCACTCAGATATCATATTAAAAACTGATAACATTTATTTCTGCCTCATGGGGCGGCAGGGTAGCCTAGTGGTTAGAGCGTTGGACTAGTAACCGAAAGGTTGCAAGTTCATATCCCCAAGCTGACAAGGTACAAATCTGTTGTTCTGCCCATGTACAGGCAGTTAACCCACTGTTCCTAGGCCGTCATTGAAAATAAGAATTTGTTCTTAACTGACTTGCCTAGTTAAATAAAGGTAAAATATTTCCGCCTCATGGCAAAATGTGTAGAATGGCAGGATATTAACTCTAAAATGTACATTTTTGCTCTCTGCTGTCTATAGGGAGTCCACTAAAAAAAAAACATTTTGTTTAGGGCCCTCAAAAGGCTACGTCAGGCTCTGACTGCATGTGTGGGAAAACAGACCTGCAAACCACTCCGGCCCCTCATGAGCCCAGATTTTTTGTGGCCTTCATCCCCATCATAGGTAACCATCCATGGTCTAGGGTAATGATCCCTAGATGAGAGATCTGAGGAGCATGGAGAGGGATGAGGGATGACTTGTCCAGCAGGAAGCGGCTCCGTGTGGTGCATTTACCCCCCCGGCCGCCGCCGCGCTCAGCCTTCCCAGCTCCATGTTATACCAGCCTCACCTCTTCCAGCTCATACTAGCCTCACCTCTCCCAGCTCCATGTTATATCAGCCTCACCTCTCCCAGCTCATACCAGCCTCAGCCCTCCCAGCTCCATGTTATACCAGCCTCACCTCTCCCAGCTCCATGTTATACCAGCCTCAGCCCTCCCTGCTCCATTTTATACCAGCCTCAACCCTCTGTCATGTCTTTGGCTATGCCAGATTAAGTGATATGACATGCTATTCTATAAAATCCTTTCTCTGTAATTAATATTACCTGATTGAGCTAATCATGTAAATGTAATTAACTAGAAAGTCGGGGCACCACAAAATAATATTTATGGAGCCGTTATCTTCCAAATAAACTCTTAAAGACCTAGTAATATTTACATCAATAGCAGTCAATTTTAATTGTCACCTTACTTCAGTCTCATCTGAAAGTTGTAAATTCTTGGTTATCTTCACGAACCCTGGCTAACAAGTTGAATCAGCAATACAAAATACCTAACTAATCACTCAGAATGAATCATACTTTGATTACAAATTATGTCATAAAGGAAAACGGCCCTGGCGGACGGAACAGATATGAGGCTGGTTACACAAAGAAAAGGGGGCTGGGTTTGAGTGAAAGAGCGGGAAGACTGAAGAACAAAGGGAGAAGCGATGTCTCTATCGTAAATACAAAATCTTATGCATTCTAAATCACCGCCCATTTGGAAAAGGAAAATGCAATAAATATTTACTCTGAGCTGCTCTTCGGTAGGTTGGTCGTAGATGCTGGTCGTGTTGGCCAACAGATCTTCCTGTCCTCGAAAGAATGTCTCTGGTGGGAAATTGGATACGTTGTAGTAACGTCGATGTCTGGTAGACGGTATACTCTGTCTGTTCTTTCCGAGCCCACGTTTGCAGCTGCTGTTCCTAACGAAACAGCTAGTAGGTATCACTTCTTTAGCGAATAAGAGTTCAAAGTTCATACCATTCATTCTGTAGTTATCTGAACCCTTCTGACATCGGATCGTCACCCTAATGTACCCGGAACAGGAAGTTATATTGTCGTCACGGCTTTATATAGGAAGGGAGAGGAGGGCGTGTTTCATAGTTTATAACCAATGTCTCTTCACGTGAGCGGGCCACTGAGTCACTCATGAAAACCCAATTCTCACATTTTACAAGCTAAAATCACATTTCATCCCCTCACAAATAATTTTATATTCAAACATTTAAATTGCACAACAATTCCATGTGAATCTGATAACTATAATGTGTATGTAGACTTTCCACTGTACCGTTTGTCATCCTTTAATTGATGAGAATGTCTCAGAGGACAACCGAATTGACATCATATTCATCAAGTACTGTTACGCAGTCTAGGGGGATGGTAACGAGACCCGTAACATAACTTATGCAACGTATACTAGTGAAAAAGTAAGTGAGAACGAAAAACCACAGACAACTAAATTACCGTCAAACACTCATGGTTTATTTTTAAACACACTGTAAAGGGGGGCGGGAAAAGGGGCTGAACTGGACCCAAGGAAAGAAACGAATATCCAAAAACACCCCTAAGCTAGACTAGCCTACTTCGATATAGCTAACTAACTAACCAAAAATACAGCAGGTGGTCCACCCAGTTCTAACTAGGGTATATAGACAAAGTATTCCTACGGGTAGTGTATGCCCATGGGCAACTTGTCTTGGTACCCCCTTTTCCCACCATCAAACAAATAGTCAAACACCATAAAGGTGTTATGGGCCAGTGTCATGACACCTCCTAGCTCCATGTTATACCAGCGTCACCTCTCCTAGCTCCATGTTATACCAGCCTCAGCCCTCTTAGCTCCATGTTATACCAGCCTCACCTCTCCCAGCTCCATGTTATACCAGCCTCAGCCCTCCCAGCTCCATGTTATACCAGCCTCAGCCCTCCCAGCTCCATGTTATACCAACCTCACCTCTCCTAGCTCCATGTCATACCAGCCTCCCAGCTTCTAGCTCCATGCCATACCAGCCTCCCAGCTCCTAGCTACATGCCTCCTCCAAGCTTCGTGCCATACATGCCTCCTAGCTTTGTGCCATACATGCCTCCTAGCTTTGTGCCATACCAGCCTCCCAGCTCTTAGTTCCGTGCCATACCAGCCTCCTAGCTCCATGCCATACATGCCTCCTAGCTTTGTGCCATACCAGCCTCCCAGCTCTTAGTTCCGTGCCATACCAGCCTCCTAGCTCCATGCCATACCAGCCTCCTAGGTCCATGCCATACATGCCTCCTAGCTTTGTGCCATAGATGCCTCCCAGCTCCTAGCTCCGTGCCATACCAGCCTCCCAGCTCTTAGGTCCGTGCCATTCCAGCCTCCTAGCTCCGTGCCATACCAGCCTCCTAGCTCCGTGTCATACCAGCCTCCTAGCTCTGTGCCATACCAGCCTCCTAGCTCCGTGCCAGCCTCCAGCCTCCCAGCTCCGTGCCATACCAGCATCCTACCAGCTCCGTGCCATACCAGCCTCCTAGCTCCGTGCCATACCAGCCTAGCCTAGCTACCAGCCTCCGTGCCATACCAGCCTCCTAGCTCCGTGCCATACCAGCCTCCTAGCTCCGTGCCATACCAGCCTCCTAGCTCCGTGCCATACCAGCCTCCTAGCTCCGTGCCATACCAGCCTCCTAGCTCCGTGCCATACCAGCCTCCTAGCTCCGTGCCATACCAGCATCCTAGCTCCGTGCCATACCAGCCTCCTAGCTCCGTGCCATACCAGCCTCCTAGCTCCTAGCTCCGTGCCATACCAGCCTCCTAGCTCCGTGCCATACCAGCCTCCTAGCTCCGTGCCATACCAGCCTCCTAGCTCCGTGCCATACCAGCATCCTAGCTCCGTGCCATACCAGCATCCTAGCTCCGTGCCATACCAGCCTCCGTGCCATACCAGCCTCCTAGCTCCGTGCCATACCAGCCTCCTAGCTCCGTGCCATACCAGCCTCCTAGCTCCGTGCCATACCAGCCTCCTAGCTCCGTGCCATACCAGCCTCCTAGCTCCGTGCCATTCCAGCCTCCTAGCTCCGTGCCATACCAGCATCCTAGCTCCGTGCCATACCAGCATCCTAGCTCCGTGCCATACCAGCATCCTAGCTCTGTGCCATACCAGCATCCTAGCTCCGTGCCATACCAGCATCCTAGCTCCGTGCCATACCAGCCTCCTAGCGCCGTGCCATACCAGCCTCCTAGCTCCGTGCCATACCAGCCTCCTAGCTCCGTGCCATACCAGCCTCCTAGCTCCGTGCCATACCAGCCTCCTAGCTCCGTGCCATACCAGCCTCCTAGCTCCGTGCCATACCAGCCTCCTAGCTCCTAGCTCCGTGCCATACCAGCCTCCTAGCTCCGTGCCATACCAGCATCCTAGCTCCTAGCTCTGTGCCATACCAGCCTCACCCGCTGTGCCTCACAACACCCATTCCTCAACCACTGGGTGCCATACAACAGGGAACTGACAGGAGGGAAGAAAGGAGAGGGTGCAGAGAGAGGGAAGGAGAGAAGCAGGGAGAAATACAGAGATGGAGAGAGAAAAAGTGGATTCGCCAACTATCTACAAGTTCAATGAAATTCAATTCCTGAGTGAAATTAAGTAGCAATGGGAAGAAATTGACACAAGCTCTGACCTGCCGCCCACATGTGTTTTTATAGTCAATTCATTAAATTGAACTTTTGATGAAATGTATGTATTTTCTGGCTGTTGACCGGTAGGTTATACATATATATATTTTTTTTTTGTAATCAGTTTTTGTCCTTTCATGATAACAATGCAGAATTACATTTGGCACTAAACAATAACTTGTCAGAGATTAATATACAGTACCAATCAAAAGCGCGGACACACCCAGCCACTCATTTGAATGGGTAGGTGTGTCCAATCCCCCGACCGGCACAGTACAGCTACCCTGGGGCGGCAGGGTAGCCTAGGGGTTAGTGTTGGACTAGTAACCGGAAGGTTGCAAGTTCAAACCCCCAAGCTGACAAGGTACAAATCTGTCGTTCTGCCCCTGAATGTACAGGGAATTTGTTGTTACTCTGTCCTACCTTAAACATACAATCTCTAAGCTGGAGGTGCCTCCAAAAGCCTTGTTTCTGTAAATTATACTTGGACCGTAGTTATTCAAAAGAGGTGAACGAGTTTTCTTGATATAGACAGCCAAATGTTCTTTTTCCCCTTTCTATACCAACCTTTCCAGAAAACCACGTGTCCCCCTGTTTTCAATGTCAGGTTGTTCCACAACGAAGCAGAGTTTGTCAGGAAAGGTGAAGATGTCTCTCTCTCTCATGTATCTGACTCCATATATTTTTTTGTATGGGACATTATTGGATTCTGCAGTCCCACGTTTTGTTAGCTCAAATAATTTGATGTTCCGAACGGGGCATTAACTTCTTCCTCCATATCCACCCAAATTGGCCTCTTTAGAGTTCTCCGTAAAGAGAGCCTATTTGGGCAGCTACAAAGGCTTCTTGATATAATTGCATGTCGGGGAGCTTTAATCCTCCCTTGTCAGTCGTTTTCTGTAATCTCTCTAGTTCCATCCTGGCCCTTTTCCCGGCCCAAACAAACTCCGTAATCACTTTCCTTCTGGATGTAAAGGTATAGACAGGTAAGGACAGTGGTAACATGCTAATGACCATCTGTATAACCTGTATCCTACACCATAATAAGATTTGTAGCTGATCCCAGCTCTTACACTGGACTTGAATTTTGTTCAGTAGTTGGTCAAGGTTTTCAGAAATCATCTTCTCTAGACCAGGATTTAATGCGATCCCCAGGTACCTCATGTTAAGGACCCATTGAAACCTCCAGCTGAGGAAGTCATTTCTCAGACAATGTTTTGATAGCGGCATTACTTCAGATTTGGTCCAGTTGACTTTATAGCCTGATATCTCTGAAAATGCATTTATTAAGTCCAGTTAAGGCCATATGTTGGGAGCCTGACATTATTAGTAATATGTCGTCTGCATAAAGCAGTGGTTTATTCTCTCTACCTTCTATATTATCCCCTTTTATTAACTGATGCAGCCTAATGGCTTCGGCTAATGGGTCTAATGCTATAATAAATAGGAGGTGCGAGAGACAGTCACCTTGTTTCGTGCCTCTTCCTACTGAAAATGGAGATGATCGTAGTCCGTTAGTGACTACTATGGATTTGGGGTCATTGTACAGAAGTTTAATAATATTCTGAAAGCCCTGTCCAAATCCGAATGTATTTATAGTATAATGCAGGTAGTCCCAGCCCACCCTATCAAAGGCTTTCTCTGCGTCTAGGGAGAAGGCTGCCACTGAAGTATCCAGATATTTTGCCTTCCAGATGACATGCAACAGATTGTCAGATGAAGTTCTGCCTTTCACTAATCCCACCTGGTTTTCTGGATTTATGATTGTCTTAATGATATGGTTCACCCTCATAGCCAGTTTGTAAACTATTTTCCATCACAATATATTAAGGAAATTGGAAGGTAGCTCCCTCACTCATGGGGATCCTTTCCCTTTTTGGGGATTAGGATGTTTGCTGCATCAAGGTGGGAGCTCACCTGTGTCAATCGATGTGTTCAATGTTTTCAATATTTATGGGCTTTGCTGCTCTGCAAACCTTTTGTAATTGGACGGTCGATCCAGTTCCCGTCTTCCTCTTTTAGTTTAGGAAGGTTCAGATTCTGAAAGAAAGCCTCTGCTTTGTGCATATCTAAAGGACTGTCTGAAGTAGAACGTTCCTGATAGAAGTCTCAAATTATATTGTTTCTTTATGATTGGTGTTACGAATCCCTTTTGGCCCGACAGTCTAGGGGGGATGGTAATGAGACCCGTAACATAACTCATGCAATTTATAATAGTGACAAAGTAAAAGTGTGAAAGAAATAACCACGACAACTGAAATCTACCGTCAAACTCAGGGTTTATTAATAAACACACAGTGATGGGGGGAGCAGGAAAAGGGGCTGAGCTGGACCCAAGGAAAGAAACAATAATTATTCAAAAACACCCCTAAGCTAGACTAGCCTATTTCAACACCAGCTAACTAACTAACCAAAAATACAGTGGGTGGTCCGCCCAGTTCTAACTAGGGTATAACAAAGTTTACCTACGGGTAGTGTATGCCCATGGGCGACTTGTCTTGTTTCCCCCTTTTCCCACCAGTAAACAAACACCTTAACCAAAAACAATACTCATAGGTGATGACAAAGTGCTAAAGAGAGTTTAATACACAAAGAGAGAGTGAAACACAGAGACGAAACACAGAGACCTACAGACATGGCATTTACAGAGAGATTGAGCTCTAGAGCAAACAACGGACAGGGTTTTTAAACCAAGGGAAAGGAACTGTGATTGGGTAGGAAACAGGAGGAGGTGTGTCTTCTGATTGATGATTGTTGACTGATTGGGGAGTGATGATTTTCACCTGTGAGGGGAGAAGGAGAGGAAAGAAACACACACACAGGATACTTGTATCCGTAACAATTGGTAATCAGCTTGCCTGTCTTTTTTCTGATTCCACCTATTTGCCGATCTGTTTCTCTGGATTTCCATTGACTGGCCAACGGTTTTTCTGCCTTTTCCCCTGATTCATACCATCTCTGCTTCAACCTGTACAGGGAATTTTCAGCCCGTATTTGGTTTTCGTCAAGTTTACCAGAGAAATGTTGTTCGGATTGGACCAATATTACCCCTCCAGCGTTTTAAGCTCTGTTTCAAGTTGATCCATTTTCTGTTCATCTTGTTTGTTAATAGGAACTGATCATTGTATTATTGCTCCACGTATGTATGCTATAAAAGCTTCCCAGACATGTACCTGTTTTTCAAAGAACATTGTAATATTCTAAGCATAAACACTCAATGAGAAGGTTATTCACAACATAGGAAGTTTTCCTATCAGCCGCCATGTGTATCTTCCATACCACACTACTCAGATGGTTTGGCCTCGTTAAAGTCTGCGACACTCTTCTTTGGGTCTGTAAAACAACCTAGTGATCCTCTCACAGTAACCCAGAACACTGCAGGGTAGTGCAAGGAGTATTTCAGTCCCCATTTCATGCACGTCTCTCAACTCTATGAACGCATTTCTGTCGCCCTGAACCTCCTTGGAAAAGTCAGGGAAACTCCACCTTTGGCCCTTTCCAGTGGAAAGTAAATAAATAATAACATCCTCCAGTGTGTCCTCAACTAGACTGCGTAAAAGGTCTTTCATACACTCCGCCATATTTATGTGGATTTCGAGAACCCCTCTGATCCGAAGTGTGTTTCTGTGACTAGCTTTCCTGGTATTGAACTCATTCTTCCAGATTTTCGATCACAATCTCAATTTCTTTCAACAGTGTGGTTTAGGCGGGTGTTCTTGTCCTCCAATGTTGATATCATCTCTTCAGCATTTGTAACTTGGTTGTGGAGTGTGTCCACTTTTGTTTTCAGTGCGCTCACTGTATGTTGTATTTCAGCCACATCCTTGCCCTCTTTTGCAATTTTCTCTTTGATATTTTTGTTCATTTTGCGAATCTACTTTAGAACTGGGTCACCAGGCTGTTCTCCTCCACCATTTTTGTTGCTAGTAGCTGCAGGTAGAGGCAACATTTTCGTGTTTTTTTGTCAAAAGTGTCTGCTTTTTGTGTGTTTCTAAGTCTTTTTTTCCATGTAACCGATATCTTGGACAAGTAGTTAACAAAATGTGAAACTAGGCGTTGAATGATTGGGTTGGAGCTACACAGCCCCTTTAGTTAGATGCTGCTCTTTGCAACATTGTCGCGGGAAGTCGACAGGTAGGCTATATTAAGTACAGGCTATGTGTAGCAAAGCAACCCCCGCCTCCTCTTCCTCGCTAATCCAATCACACATTCTCTCAATGCCCATTTAAAGGCACATTTAAAAGCCTCTCTGACCGTCTTCTCACTTCACTGTTTGTGACTTGCAATTGAAGAAGAGTGGGAGAGAAGGGGTTGTAGGTGGAAGGAAGAGAGGGGGAAGTAGAGAGGGATGTAGGGGGAGGGGGAAGTAGAGAGGGATGTTGGGGGAGGAAGAGAGGGGGGAGTAGAGAGGGATGTAGGGGGAGGAAGAGGGGAGGGGACAAGTGATTGAAAGGAAAGAAGAGGGCAAGGAGAGATGGAGAAAGTGATTAAAAGAGCGGGTGGGAGGGAATTAAAGATTTAGAAGGGAAGGGAGTGAGAGGGAATGATAGAGGGAGAGAGATTGTCTGAGTGTTTTCATCACAGGAGTGAAGTTGTCTGCTTGCATAAAACATGGAGCTGTCTGAACCACAGTGCTCAGTAGCACATATGCTCTGCTCTGGCCATAGGTGATTTGTAGAGCAGCTATTCCAGGGCACCTATGTGTGTGTGTGTCTTTTTTGAGAAAGTGTGTGTGTAAATGACTGTGTACGTTTGTGTGTGTGAGGGAGGATTGGGCAGAGGAGGCTGGGACGGGGAAGGGCCGTATTTCATCCAGCGCATCGCTCATCGGGATCACCGATTTTAAAACATTACATCTTATGCACGTGGCTAGCCAGCACTACTGAGCAGAGCTGTGTGTGTGTGTCCATACGGGGGCTGGGTAAAGGGTCTGGCCCCATAGGGTAGCCCAGCACTACTGAGCAGAGCTGTGTGTGTGTGTGTGTCCATACGGGGGCTGGGTAAAGGGTCTGGCCCCATAGGGTAGCCCAGCACTACTGAGCAGAGCTGTGTGTGTGTGTGTCCATATGGGGGCTGGGTAAAGGGTCTGGCCCCATAGGGTAGCCCAGCACTACTGAGCAGAGCTGTGTGTGTGTGTGTCCATACGGGGGCTGGGTAAAGGGTCTGGCCCCATAGGGTAGCCCAGCACTACTGAGCAGAGCTGTGTGTGTGTGTGTCCATACGGGGGCTGGGTAAAGGGTCTGGCCCCATAGGGTAGCCCAGCACTACTGAGCAGAGCTGTGTGTGTGTGTGTCCATACGGGGGCTGGGTAAAGGGTCTGGCCCCATAGGGTAGCCCAGCACTACTGAGCAGAGCTGTGTGTGTGTGTGTCCATACGGGGGCTGGGTAAAGGGTCTGGCCCCATAGGGTAGCCCAGCACTACTGAGCAGAGCTGTGTGTGTGTGTCCATACGGGGGCTGGGTAAAGGGTCTGGCCCAATAGGGTAGCCCAGCACTACTGAGCAGACCTGTGTGTGTGTGTCCATACGGGGCTGGGTAAAGGGTCTGGCCCCATAGGGTAGCCCAGCACTACTGAGCAGAGCTGCAGTGTGTGTGTGTCCATACGGGGCTGGGTAAAGGGTCTGGCCCCATAGGGTAGCCCAGCACTACTGAGCAGAGCTGTGTGTGTGTGTGTCCATACGGGGGCTGGGTAAAGGGTCTGGCCCCATAGGGTAGCCCAGCACTACTGAGCAGAGCTGTGTGTGTGTGTGTCCATACGGGGGCTGGGTAAAGGGTCTGGCCCCATAGGGTAGCCCAGCACTACTGAGCAGAGCTGTGTGTGTGTGTGTCCATACGGGGGCTGGGTAAAGGGTCTGGCCCCATAGGGTAGCCCAGCACTACTGAGCAGAGCTGTGTGTGTGTGTCCATACGGGGGCTGGGTAAAGGGTCTGGCCCCATAGGGTAGCCCAGCACTACTGAGCAGAGCTGTGTGTGTGTGTCCATACGGGGGCTGGGTAAAGGGTCTGGCCCCATAGGGTAGCCCAGCACTACTGAGCAGAGCTGTGTGTGTGTGTCCATACGGGGGCTGGGTAAAGGGTCAGGCCCCATAGGGTAGCCCAGCACTAGAGCTGAGCAGAGCTGTGTGTGTGTGTGTCCATACGGGGCTGGGTAAAGGGTCTGGCCCCATAGGGTAGCCCAGCACTACTGAGCAGAGCTGTGTGTGTGTGTCCATACGGGGGCTGGGTAAAGGGTCTGGCCCCATAGGGTAGCCCAGCACTACTGAGCAGAGCTGTGTGTGTGTGTCCATACGGGGGCTGGGTAAAGGGTCTGGCCCCATAGGGTAGCCCAGCACTACTGAGCAGAGCTGTGTGTGTGTGTCCATACGGGGGCTGGGTAAAGGGTCAGGCCCCATAGGGCAGCCCAGCAATTCCACCTGCCTCAGCTAATCAAAAGCTTGGTGATTAGTTGATACGTTTAATTGAAACAGTTGTGTTAGTTTGGATTTGATCCATATTGAAAAACGCAGACCCAGGTTTTATTGTCCTTATGGTGTCCCTGTGTCTCTCCCATCCTCACCCTCTGTCCTAGAGAGAAGGACATCCCTTAGTGAAAGCAGTTTACTTTAAGCTTGGCTTTCTCTACCCCTCTCTCGGTCTTATACAATACTTGCCCAGCCACTCACTCGGTCAATCCCAGGCCAAAACATGTCTAAAAATACTGGGGATGCTGCTGGACTGACTGTTCCCTTCCTCCTTGGAGCCGGGGCGGAACGTACACTGGGCAATTTAAATGCTAATCTAGGGACTATTTACTTGCTATTAAGAGGTAATTGAGTCTTCATCCTCTGTGGCTCTCGCCATGCCGCGGGTTCAACAGAAAATCTGTTTTTGTTTTGTTAGAGGAGGGGTGAGATGAGAATTGTCAGTGTGTCCTTGTGTGTGGGAAGTTTTGCTAACACAGCATTGCTAGGAAATGTGCGTGGGTGTGTGTTTGCGCGCTGGTTAGTCAGTCAGTGCCAAAATGAGGACCCAATCATCACAAACTTGACCCCCGGTCCACCTTTTCCCCTCTCTTCTCTAGTCCAATCATGTCGGATGTGGTTAGCATAAAGATCAATCAGGATTGGCGGGAGCCTCCAGATTACTTTAAGATGACTCTGAGACTTTTTGGACAGGAGGCTGATGTTGCTTTGTTAGCACAATGTTGTTGGGTGTAGCGCCCAGCAGAACCAACAAACTCTGAGTTTACATTAATCAACAGGGTGGAGAGAGGATAGCGGGAGGTGTGTGTGTGTGTGTGTGTGTGTGTGTGTGTGTGTGTGTGTGTGTGTGTGTGTGTGTGTGTGTGTGTGTGTGTGTGTGTGTGAGAGATGCTGCACGCATTGGATAGAGGGATACAATGAGTGAATGTGTGATGGAGTTTTCATGGGTGTTGAGTGTGTATGATTTGCTTGTGTGTAGTTTGCAAAGTTGACTTAGTTTACGTAGATATGAGGGTTCTTGTCAACAGCCACAGAGGAGGAATGCTGTTTGCTTGTTGAAGAGCCCTGCACCATGCTCACTCCTCAAGTGTGTGTGTGTGTGTGTGTTTGAAGTCCTGACGTGAGGAGAAGACAAAGAGGTGGCGTCTCGATTGAAGCTCAAGTTGCTTTCCACTGAAGGCATCATCCCAGACATCAAAGGTTCCTAGCCAAGCGCCAGCTACAGTAGCTGCATCGGCCCTGCACTCAGAATACAGAGTCTAGCCTAGCACACACCTCACCACTCAGCATACAGAGTCTAGCCTAGCACACACCTCAGCATACAGAGTCTAGCCTAGCACACACCTCAGCATACAGAGTCTAGCCTAGCACACACCTCAGCATACAGAGTCTAGCCTAGCACACACCTCAGCATACAGAGTCTAGCCTAGCACACACCTCAGCATACAGAGTCTAGCCGAGGACACACCTCAGCATACAGAGTCTAGCCTAGCACACACCTCAGCATACAGAGTCTAGCCTAGCACACACCTCAGCATACAGAGTCTAGCCGAGGACACACCTCAGCATACAGAGTCTAGCCGAGGACACACCTCAGCATACAGAGTCTAGCCGAGGACACACCTCAGCATACAGAGTCTAGCCTAGCACACACCTCAGCATACAGAGTCTAGCCTAGCACACACCTCAGCATACAGAGTCTAGCCGAGGACACACCTCAGCATACAGAGTCTAGCCGAGGACACACCTCAGCATACAGAGTCTAGCCGAGGACACACCTCAGCATACAGAGTCTAGCCGAGGACACACCTCAGCATACAGAGTCTAGCCGAGGACACACCTCAGCATACAGAGTCTAGCCGAGGACACACCTCAGCATACAGAGTCTAGCCGAGGACACACCTCAGCATACAGAGTCTAGCCGAGGACACACCTCAGCATACAGAGTCTAGCCGAGGACACACCTCAGCATACAGAGTCTAGCCGAGGACACACCTCAGCATACAGAGTCTAGCCGAGGACACACCTCAGCATACAGAGTCTAGCCGAGGACACACCTCAGCATACAGAGTCTAGCCGAGGACACACCTCAGCATACAGAGTCTAGCCGAGGACACACCTCAGCATACAGAGTCTAGCCGAGGACACACCTCAGCATACAGAGTCTAGCCGAGGACACACCTCAGCATACAGAGTCTAGCCTAGCACACACCTCAGCATACAGAGTCTAGCCGAGCACACACCTCAGCATACAGAGTCTAGCCTAGCACACACCTCAGCATACAGAGTCTAGCCGAGGACACACCTCAGCATACAGTCTAGCCTAGCACACACCTCAGCATACAGAGTCTAGCCTAGCACACACCTCAGCATACAGAGTCTAGCCTAGCACACGCCTCACCACTCAGCATACAGAATCTAGCCTAGCACACGCCTCACCACTCAGCATACAGAATCTAGCCTAGCACACACCTCAGCATACAGAGTCTAGCCGAGGACACACCTCAGCATACAGAGTCTAGCCTAGCACACACCTCAGCATACAGAGTCTAGGACACACCTCAGCATACAGCAGCCGAGGACACACCTCAGCATACAGAGTCTAGCCGAGGACACACCTCAGCATACAGAGTCTAGCCTAGCACACACCTCACCACTCAGCATAGTCTAGCCTAGCCAGCCTAGCGCCCACCCACTCAGCATACAGAGTCTAGCCTAGCCGCCTCACCAGGCATACACACCTCACCACTCAGCATACATAGTCTAGCCTAGCACACGCCTCACACCTCAGCATACAGAGTCTAGCCTAGGACACACCTCAGCATACAGAGTCAGAGTCTAGCCTAGACACACCTCAGCATACAGAGTCTAGCCGAGGACACACCTCAGCATACAGAGTCTAGCCGAGGACACACCTCAGCATACAGAGTCTAGCCGAGGACGCACCTCAGCATACAGAGTCTAGCCGAGGACGCACCTCAGCATACAGAGTCTAGCCGAGGACGCACCTCAGCATACAGAGTCTAGCCGAGGACACACCTCAGCATACAGAGTCTAGCCTAGCACACACCTCAGCATACAGAGTCTAGCCTAGCACACACCTCACCACTCAGCATACAGAGTCTAGCCTAGCACACGCCTCACCACTCAGCATACAGAGTCTAGCCTAGCACACGCCTCACCACTCAGCATACATAGTCTAGCCTAGCACACGCCTCACCACTCAGCATACAGAGTCTAGCCTAGCACACGCCTCACCACTCAGCATACAGTCTAGCCGAGGACTCACCTCAGCATACAGAGTCTAGCCTAGCACACGCCTCACCACTCAGCATACAGTCTAGCCTAGCACACACCTCACCACTCAGCATACAGGGTCTAGCCTAGCACACACCTCACCACTCAGCATACAGAGTCTAGCCTAGCACACACCTCACCACACAGAGTCTAGCCTAGCACACACCTCACCACTCAGCATACAGAGTCTAGCCTAGCATACACCTCACCACTCAGCATACAGTCTAACCTAGCACACACCACACCACTCAGCATACAGAGTCTAACCTAGCACACACCACACAGCATACAGTCTCGCCTAGCACATACCACACCTCACCACTCAGCATACAGTCTAACCTAGCCTAGCACACACCACACCTCACCACTCAGCATAAAGAGTCTAGCCTAGCCTAGCGCACACCACATCTCACTACTCAGCATACAGTCTAACCTAGCCTAGCACACACCACACCTCACCGCTCAGCATACAGAGAATAGCCTAGCCTGCGCACACCACATCTCAACACCCTCACCTCACCACACCGCCTCTCAGCTTACCCTCACCACACCGCCTCTCAGCTCACCCTCACCACACCGCCTCTCAGCTCACCCTCACCACACCGCCCCTCAGCTCACCACACCACACTGCCCCTCAGCTCACCACACCACACTGCCCCTCAGCTCACCACACCACACTGCCCCTCGGCTCACGCGCTGCCTCACGCGGTGCCCCTCGGCTCACGCGGTGCCCCTCGGCTCACGCGCTGCCCCTCGGCTCACGCGCTGCCCCTCGGCTCACGCGCTGCCCCTCGCCTCACGTGCTGCCCCTTGCCTCACGCGTTGCCCCTAGCCGCACGCGTTGCCCCTCGCCTCACGCGCTGCCCCTCGCCTCACGCGCTGCCTCACGACGCTGCCCCTCGCCTCACGCGCTGCCCCTCGCCTCCTGCGCGCCTCACGCGCTGCCCCTCGCCTCACGCGCTGCCCCTCGCCTCACGCGCTGCCCCTCGCCTCACGCGCTGCCCCTCGCCTCACGCTGCCCCTCGCCTCACGCGCTGCCCCTCGCCTCACGCGCTGCCCCTCGCCTCACGCGCTGCCCCTCGCCTCACGCGCTGCCCCTCGCCTCACGCGCTGCCCCTCGCCTCACGCGCTGCCCCTCGCCTCACGCGCTGCCCCTCGCCTCACGCGCTGCCCCTCGCTCACGCTGCCCCACACGCCTCACGCGCTGCCTCGCCTCACGCGCGCCCCTCGCCTCACGCGCGCCCCTCGCCTCACGCGCTGCCCCTCACCTCACCCTCGCCCACTGCGCCGCCACCCCTCACGCCCCTCACCCTCCCTCACGCGCGCCCCTCGCCTCACGCGCACTGCCCCTCGCCCTCACCCGCCGCCCCTCGCGCCTCACGCGCCGCCCCTCGCCTCACCGCGCTGCCCCTCGCCTCCCCTCGCCTCACCGCCCCTCGCCTCACCCCGCCGCCAGCTCACCACACCACACTGCCCCTCAGCTCACCGCACCACCTGCCCCTCAGCCTCACCACACCACGCTGCCCCTCACCGCCCCTGCCCTCACCACGCTCCTCACCACACTGCTCTGCCCCTCACACGCTGCCCCCCCGCCCCTCCTCACGCGCTGCCCCTCACCGCCCCTCGCCTCACCGCCTGCCCCTCACCGCGCCGCCCCTCACCGCGCTGCCCCTCACCGCGCCGCCCCTCACCGCACCGCGCCGCCCCTCCTCACCACACCGCGCTGCCCCTCGCCTCACGCGCTGCCCCTCACGCCCCTCGCCTCACCTCACCGCGCTGTCCCACCCGCCGCCGCCCCTCACCGCCGCCCCTCACCGCACCGTCCCTCGCCTCACCACACCGCGCTGCCCCTCACCGCACCGCGCCGCCCCTCGCCTCACCACACCGCTCCTCACCACACCGCTGCCCCTGCCTCACGCGCTGCCCCTCACGCCCTGCCTCACTCACCACACCGCGCTGCCCCTCGCCTCACGCGCTGCCCCTCACCGCCCCGCGCCTCACCGCGCCGCCGCCTCACGCGCCCCTCGCCTCACCGCGCCGCCCCTCACCGCCCCTCGCCACACCGCTGCCCCTCACCGCCGCCCGCCTCCCCTCGCCCCTCACCGCACCGCCCCTCGCCTCACCACACCGCTCCTCACCACACTGCGCTGCCCCTCGCCTCACGCGCTGCCCCTCACCGCCTCTCGCCTCACCACGCCGCCCCTCGCCACACCACACCGCTCCTCACCACACCGCGCTGCCCCTCACCGCGCCGCCCCTCGCCTCACCACACCGCTCCTCACCACACCGCGCTGCCCCTCGCCTCACGCGCTGCCCCTCACCGCCCCTCGCCTCGCCTCACCGCGCTGTCCCTCACCGCCCCTCGCCACACCGCGCCGCCCCTCACCACACCGCTCCTCACCGCACCGCTCCTCACCGCACCGCCCCTCGCCGCACCGCCCCTCACCGCACCGCCCCTCACCGCACCGCTCCTCACCGCACCGCGCCGCCCCTCGCCTCACCACACCGCTCCACACCGCGCTGCCCCTCGCCCACGCGCTGCCCCTCACCGCCCCTCGCCTCACCGCGCCGCCCCTCACCGCCCCTCGCCACACCGCGCTGCCCCTCACCGCACCGCCCCTCGCCACATCGCGCTGCCCCTCACCGCGCCGCCCCTCACCGCACCACGCCGCCCCTCGCCTCACCACACCGCTCCTCACCACACCGCGCTGCCCCTCGCCTCACGCGCTGCCCCTCACCGCCCCTCGTCTCGCCTCACCGCGCTGTCCCTCACCACCCCTCGCCTCACGCGCTGCCCCTCGCCTCACCGCGCTGCCCCTCACCACACTGCCCCTCGCCTCACCGCACCACACTGCCCCTCACCTCACCACCCCTACTTGCTCACACATTAACTTTTCAAACACACACATTCTCTTTCAAACACACACGCTCAGCCAACTCTTGAGTGCAAGAGATAAGCATGCATCGCCTCACAGCTTTCCTATAACAAGCCCCCCTATAGCACCCCTGCCCTCCAACCCTCCCATCCTCCCCCAGGCTGTTCTTTTAATCCACTACCCAGTGAAAAGACCCACTGCAGTTAATAGTCATGAATAGCAAGGTCAGCGCCAGGGGACGGCCAAACAAAGGATGAAGCTGCCGTCATTGAAGCACAGCAATTTAGAGGATGTTAACTGTTAACCCAACATGACCACAGAGGGGGAAAACGCTTAGGATTGACCAGCGATGACCAATGATCCATTTAGCTGCCACGATAATGCTCAGCTCCACTAATCTCTAGTGCCACTTCACTTGTCATGGTGGCATCGTTGTATCGTAACTGTCTTAAAGCTGGGTTGTTACCGGGTTGAAATAAATGTCAGATTTTGACTCGTGTATCAGTTGTTAGGGGCAACTTCAACTTGTTGGACAGGAACATTCTAACTGGTCTAAATGTTGTCTAACCTCGTAGTTGTTTTTATTGGCTGTTTTGCTGACACTTGTTCTGTGTTTCTCATTGGCCAGGTATCGAGTGTCCGCGCGGCTCCAGGAACATGCCCGGCGGCATGCAGGTGGCTGAGCCCTTCAGCGACGAGGCCATGGCCTTCACCAAGGAGCTGGTACTACAGAGAGAGGTAAGCGCAACATTCATTTTGGCTCCATTTTCTTTGATTTCAGTGGTTTTACTTGCGACTGCATGTTTGGCTGGTTTTGCGGTCGGACATATTGGATCACATTCGGCCTCCAGTTTCATTTTGTCTCCTGGCTTTCTTTAGTCTGATTTTTGATGACTCTCGGTGTGTTCGTAAATTCACTCTGCAGTGCCAGAGTGTGCTCAGAGTGTGGTCTGGGCATTCGTAAATTCAGAGCGTTGTCAGATTGTCCCTTCGCAAATTCAGAACGTGTCTTTCTCTGAGGGTTCAGAGACTACACTGGATATAGGTTTGAGTAGGGTTGATCCGAGCGTTCTGACCTCACAACGGCAGTCAAGCATCCAAGCTAACATTAGCTAGCTTGCTAGATTCTTCTGGACACAAATGAGAGAACACCTCACTCTGACCATTTTACTCACTATTGTAGAGCTGGTTTTCCTGTTTTCATGTTCATGTTTTCATGTTATTTAGAGTTGGTGATTCTAACTGTGCTGCTGGCAGCAATTTAATTATGTTTTTTTGCCAACGTTTACTGACACCGGCCATATACAACGGGTGTTTAACGTTTGTAAATTCATCAGTTATTCTGCACTTCAGCACACTCGGACGAGTGCTCTGACATCGGAGTTGATGACCAGAGTGAATTTACGAACGCACCCTCTGAGTTGCGTAGAAGGTCGACAATTTTGGATCATGTTTGAACCTCCATTTAGGTTCATCTATGGAACTCTGGTGCCTAGTTTCCCTTGGTGAATGCCATTCTAAATTGATGATAGGAGTTGTTTGTGTTAACTGTGAACCGAGGCCTAGTCTTCCCTCCCCTCATGTCCTTCTGCCATACATCCTTTTCTGACGGGCCGTGGAGAGATGATTCGGTCCTTCACTCCATCAATTGACCAAATCCATAGAACGTCTCAGTTGAATAATGGTAGAGCAGAAAGAAGGGGAGACGGGGAGGACAGGCGATAATTTAGCCTCCTAAAAACCACCCTGTTATGCCCCAAACCCAAAACCTTTCATTGGCTGACTTCCTAACCCCTTTCATACTCTCTGGCAAATGTGGCCTTGTCGCACCCTCCCTCCAGATACTCCCTTTTACAAACTGATTCAAGGTCAGTTTTGTATCTCCCCACTAATAATTAAGGGTATAATTTGGCACGGTAAGCTGATCCTAGATCCAAACGTTTATTGACATGTTAAACAGAAAGCTGCTGAATTAACTGGAGCTAGCTCCAAGGACAGCTAGCCTACTGGCATCCAAGGACAGCTAGCCTACTGGCATCCGAGGACAGCTAGCCTACTGGCATCCGAGGACAGCTAGCCTACTGGAATCCGAGGACAGCTAGCCTACTGGAATCCGAGGACAGCTAGCCTACTGGAATCCAAGGACAGCTAGCCTACTGTAACTCTCCTCTCCGTTGGACCCTGTTGAAGGGCTCTGCGGGGGCATGCTTATCCCATGCGCCTTTGAGCCCCTCTAATTGTCATGGAAATGTGGCTTTGAGGCCAAATGTTTTGGCTGGTGTGGAGCTAAAAGGCTAGCCTGTGTAGGATGAGCTGAGCTAGCCAGATTTCTGCACTAGATTCCCAACTGAAAGCTTTGGAAGTGGAATTGAGGTTAGCAGGAGTATTAGTGATGGAGCACAGTCGGACTCAGACCGCTCTGGCTGCCAGGGACACACATACATAACACCCACACATACATCCACACATACATACACACACACACACATGCATAACACCCACACATACATAACACGCACACATACATACACACACAATATTATACTCAACACAATATAATAATAAGTAATATATGCCATTTAGCTTTTATTCAAAGCGACTTAAAAAATAAACTTTTTTAAATGTTTTTAATGTATACTTTATTTAAACAAAATCTTATTTACAATGACGGCCGACCAAAAGGCCTCCTACGGGGGCCTGGAATGACTTTTTAAAATAAATAAATACATTTACATTTACATTTAAGTCATTTAGCAGACGCTCTTATCCAGAGCGACTTACAAATTGGTGCATACACCTTATGACATCCAGTGGAACAGCCACTTACAATAGTGCATCTAAATCTTTTAGGAGGGGGTGAGAAGGATTACTTACCCTATCCTAGGTATTCCTTGAAGAGGTGGGGTTTCAGGTGTCTCCGGAAGGTGGTGATTGACTCCGAAGTGATTGACTCTGAAATACAATATAAATGTAGGACAAAATACACATCACAACAAGAGAGACACAACACTACATAAAGAGAGACCTAAGACAACATAACAGGGCGGTAGAGACAACATCACACAAAGCAGCCACAACTGTCAGTAAGAGTGTCCATGATTGAGTCTTTGAATGAAGAGATAAAACTGTCCAGTTTGAGTGTTTGTTGCAGCTCGTTCCAATTGCTAGCTGCAGCGAACTGAAAAGAGGAGCAACCCATGGATGTGTGCTATGGGGACCTTTAACAGAATGTGACTGGCAGAACGGTTGTTTTATGTGGAGGATGAGGGCTGCTGTAGATTTCTCAGATAGGGGGGAGTAAAGCCTAACAGGGTTTTATAAATAAGCATCTACCAGTGGGTCTTGCGACGGGTATACAGAGATGCCCAGTTTACAGAGGAGTATAGAGTGCAGTGATGTGTCCTATAAGGAGCATGCATGGCGAATCTGATGGCTGAATGGTAAAGAACATCTAGCCGCTCGAGAGCTCCCTTACCTGCCGATCTATAAATTATGTCTCCGTTATCTAGTAGGATGCTCGTTTGAATCAGGGTTAGTTTGGCAGCTAGGGTGAAAGAGGAGCGATTACGATAGAGGAAACCAAGTCTAGAGTTATCTTTAGCCTGCATATTTGATATGTGCTGAGAGAAGGACAGTGCACCGTCTATCCATACTCCCAAGTACTTGTATGAGGTGACTACCTCAAGCTCTAAACCCTCAGAGGTAGTAATAACACCTGCGGGAAGAGGGGTATTCTTCTTACCAAACCACATGGCCTTTGTTTTGGAGGTGTTCAGAACAAGGTTACGGGTAGAGAAAGCTTGTTGCACACTAAGAAAGCTTTGTTGTAGAGCATTTAACACAAAATCCGGAGGGGCCAGCTGAGTATAAGACTGTATCATCTGCATATAAATGGATGAGAGAGCTTCCTACTGCCTGAGCTATGTTGTTGATGTAAATTGAGAAGAGCGTGGGGCCTAGGATTGAGCCTTGGGGTACTCCCTTGGTGACCGGCAGTGGCTGAGACAGCAGATGTTCTGACTTTATAAACTGCACTCTTTGAGAAAGGTAGTTAGCAAACCAGGCCAAAGACCCCTCAGAGACACCAATACGCCTTAGCTGGCCCACGCAAATGAAATGGTTACTGTATCAAAAGTTTTGGACAAGTCAATAAAAATAACAGCACAATATTGCTTAGAATCAAGGGCAATGGTGACATCATTGAGGACCTTTTAAGGTTGCAGTGACACATCTATAACCTGAGCAGAAACCAGATTGCATACCAGAGAGAATATTATAGACATCAAGAGAGCCAGTCAGTTGATTATTGGCAAGTTTTTCCAACACTTTTATAGTCAAGGCAAAATAGGCCTATCACTGTTAGGATCAGCTTGATCTCCCCTTTAAATAAAGGATGAACCGTGGCTGCCTTCCAAGCAATGGGAACCTCCTCAGAAAGGAGAGAAGGGTTAAAACGGAAGACCCGTTGGATATAGGCGTGGTGATGATAGGGGCAGCTATCTTAAAGAAGAAAGGGTCTAAACCATCTCACCCAGATGTTTTTTTGGGGTCAAGTTTCAGGAGCTTGACCCCAAAAGATCTGTCTTACCAAAAAAGGTTATAACCAGAAAGGTTAACATCAGTGTTCAAAACACTCTTCCTTAACCACGTCTCAGTAATGAACAACGCATCTGGATTGGAGTTGTGAACCCACACTTTCAATTGATCTTTTTTAGGTAATAAGCTTCTAGTGTTAACGTGCAGAGTACCCAGGCTTTTACAAGAGCAGAAATCAGTGAAGCAGATATCAGAGCACAAGTCAGAATTGCGGCTAGCAACAGTAGATGGGCCGGGGTGTACATGCACATCAAGGCACGGCATAGTACAGGGCGAGCTCTGCCTGAGCTGACATTTGAATGTGCATCAGATTGCAACAAGATCATATTGTACAGCAATTTCATCAGGTAATATGAATACAAAGCCGGCGAGAGGTGGTTAGAATAGGATGGGAGGCCAAAAGTCTGTGTAACCAATAGAGTCCCTAGTGTGGGAACAAACAGTCTGTCCCACGGTTGGGTAGAGAAAGTTTGTAGTCAACAAAATATGCAGGAGTCATGAGGCAAATTGCAAAATGCACAAGAAAAAATATATATAAAACGACTTGGGGCCATTGTAAGTTCAGAGTAATTCTCCCCAACAGTGCGTGAGTGCTGGAGGCGAGCGAAAGCTCGGGAGAGAGGGGTGAGTGTGGTGGAGGTACCTGTACCAGACAGGGGGAGACAGGCCAGGGAGAGAGGGGTGAGTGTGGTGGGGGTACCTGTACCAGACAGGGGGAGACAGGCCAGGGAGAGAGGGGTGAGTGTGTACCTGTACCAGACAGGGGGAGACAGGCCAGGGAGAGAGGGGTGAGTGTGGTGGGGGTACCTGTACCAGACAGGGGGAGACAGGCCAGGGAGAGAGGGGTGAGTGTGGTGGGGGTACCTGTACCAGACAGGGGGAGACAGGCCAGGGAGAGAGGGGTGAGTGTGGTGGGGTACCTGTACCAGACAGGGAGACAGGCCTGTACCAGACAGGGGGAGACAGGCCAGGGAGAGGGGTGAGTGTGGTGGGGGTACCTGTACCAGACAGGGGGAGACAGGCCAGGGAGAGAGGGGTGAGTGTGGTGGAGGTACCTGTACCACCTGACCAGGGGAGACAGGCCAGGGAGAGAGGGGTGAGTGTGTGGTGCCAGGGGAGAGGGGTGAGTGTGGTGGGGTACCTGTACCAGACAGGGGGAGACAGGCCAGGGAGAGTGGGGTGGTACCTGTACCAGACAGGGGAGACAGGCCAGGGAGACAGTGTGGTGGGGTACCTGTACCAGACAGGGGAGACAGGCCAGGGAGAGGGGTGTGGTGGAGGTACCTGTACCAGACAGGGGAGACAGGCCAGGGAGAGAGGGGGAGTGTGGTGGGGGTACCTGTACCAGACAGTGGGAGACAGGCCAGGGAGAGAGGGGTGAGTGTGGTGGGGGTACCTGTACCAGACAGGGGGAAACAGGCCAGGGAGAGAGGGGTGAGTGTGGTGGAGGTACCTGTACCAGAGAGGGGTGAGTGTGGTGGGGGTACCTGTACCAGACAGGGGGAGACAACCAGGGCAGACGGTGAACAGATCGCCAGGTGGAATCCAAGCAGCAGTGGAGCAGGATTAGGGGTCCCACCCACTGGGGAGAAGCTTTTATTTCTGGAGGCAGATTTCTTGTAGAAAATGCCAGAAATGGTCTTTGAACAGCAGGTGGGGGCTTCAGAGGATGTGTGAATACATTTTACATATTGGTGGCCCCGGGAATCGAACCCATAACCCTGGCGGTGGAAGCACCATCCTCCACCAAGTGAGACATGCAGGACCAGTCATACCCACGTTGGCTCGGTCACACACACCCTCAGAAACACACAATAGTCTTCCTTCTCTCACACGACATGCAAGTCCCTCTTACCTTCTCTCGACCGTGTGAGTTAGCATGCTTAGGAGAGACTGCTGCTGCTGCCTTAACCTACTGACTGTGGCTAATGCACTCTTAACCCTGCCCAAGCTAATTGTACAGATGGAGGGAGGGATGGACGGACTGAGTAAGAGGGGGAGGGTGAGAGGGAGGTAAAGGGAGGGAGTAGGGTCAGGGAGAGGTTGAGAGGGAAAGAGAAAGAGGGGGAGGGAGGTAAAGGGAGAGGTTGAGAGGGAAAGAGTAAGAGGGGGAGGGAGGTAAAGGGAGGGAGTAGGATCAGGGAGAGGTTGAGAGGGAAAGAGAAAGAGGGGGAGGGAGAGAGGGAGGTAAAAGGGAGGGAGTAGGGTCAGGGAGAGGTTGAGAGGGAAAGAGAAAAAGTGGGGAGAGAAATCCTGTTATCACACTGTCCATCTCTCCATTCCCCAGGTTGAAAATGAGGGCCTTAGTCGAGGTGGCCCGATTAAATTTTTTCCCTCCCCAATCCTCCCAGTGTCACTGCGTTTTAAAACTGCCGCTCCGCTCCAATGGATGCGAATGGAGCCCAGGTGAACTCCTTTTAGGACGTTTTCTGACTGAGTGCAGATTGCTTTTTCATTTAGTGAATGATGTTTGATTGAAGCTGCTCTCCAAGTGGTCCACTTTTCAGTGAATGGGATTTCATTTTAGTTTAGAGGGAATTCTCTCCAGTGAATGGGGTTTCATTTTAGTTTAGAGTGAATTGGGTTTCATTTTAGTTTAGAGGGAATTCTCTCCAGTGAATGGGGTTTCATTTTAGTTTAGAGGGAATTCTCTCCAGTGAATGGGGTTTCATTTTAGTTTAGAGGGAATTCTCTCCAGTGAATGGGGTTTCATTTTAGTTTAGAGGGAATTCTCTCCAGTGAATGGGGTTTCATTTTAGTTTAGAGGGAATTCTCTCCAGTGAATGGGGTTTCATTTTAGTTTAGAGGGAATTCTCTCCAGTGAATGGGGTTTCATTTTAGTTTAGAGAGAATTCTCTCCAGTGAATGGGGTTTCATTTTAGTTTAGAGGGAATTCTCTCCAGTGAATGGGGTTTCATTTTAGTTTAGGGAATTCTCTCCAGTGAATGGGGTTTCATTTTAGTTTAGAGGGAATTCTCTCCAGTGAATGGGGTTTCATTTTAGTTTAGAGGAATTCTCTCCAGTGAATGGGGTTTCATTTTAGTTTAGAGGGAATTCTCTCCAGTGAATGGGGTTTCATTTTAGTTTAGAGGGAATTCTCTCCAGTGAATGGGGTTTCATTTTAGTTTAGAGGGAATTCTCTCCAGTGAATGGGGTTTCATTTTAGTTTAGAGGGAATTCTCTCCAGTGAATGGGGTTTCATTTTAGTTTAGAGGGAATTCTCTCCAGTGAATGGGGTTTCATTTTAGTTTAGAGGGAATTCTCTCCAGTGAATGGGGTTTCATTTTAGTTTAGAGGGAATTCTCTCCAGTGAATGGGGTTTCATATTAGTTTAGAGGGAATTCTCTCCATAGGCATTTCCACCGATGTGTTTGTATTTTTCAGAATCAGACTGTCAATACCGTTAATTTGCAGTCTTAGCAGGGGTATTCAGCTTCAAGGCCTCGCGTGTGCCGAACCGACGCCACGTCAAACATCATTCCCTCTCCTCTGCCCCTTCTCTTACTTCCCCCTCCTCCTTTTGCCTCCTCTCTCCCCTTTCCTCAGGAATGCTGTGTCAGTGCATGCTTGACGGGTCGGCTGGTATGTTGGGGTGTCATCACGCTCTTCAATGTTCTCGCTCTAAAGCACTGCGGCGACGGCGTCTTAATTTCTCCTGATCCAAACGCTCATAATTAAAGTGGCGCGGGTTGAGAGGAGCAGCCATGATTTCTGCCACTATTTTTCTATCTCTCTCTTGCTCTCTACATCTTGGTGTCTACCTCTCGCTCTCCCTCCGCCTTTCTTTTTTCTCTTCCTGTCTCTCTCTCTCCTGCTTCTTGCTCTGTCTTGGTCTCTCTCTCTCTCCACCCTTTTCTCTTTCTGTCTCTCTCTCTCCTGCTTCTTGCTCTGTCTTGGTCTCTCTCTCTCTCCACCCTTTTCTCTTTCTGTCTCTCTCCTGCTTCTTGCTCTGTCTTGGTCTCTCTCTCTCTCCACCCTTTTCTCTTTCTGTCTCTCTCTCCTGCTTCTTGCTCTGTCTTGGTCTCTCTCTCTCTCTCTCTCTCTCTCTCTCTCTCTCTCTCTCTCTCTCTCTCTCTCCTTCCCTCTCTCTCTCATCTCTCTGTGTGCAGTCTTAATCTCTGACTGACACTCGCTCCCTCTTCCCATGCGTACTTCTTGGCAGTATTTCAGGGCAAAGGCATTTAGAAGCAGCCCATATAAGTTGCTCTTTTGATGTTTCCTCCTCGAAACCATGTCTCCTGAGGTACATTGTCGGCAAACATTTTTACATGTTTATTTTCCATCTTCCTCTATTTCACGTCAAGGAGGGTTTTTGTTCATGAATTGTTTGTTGGTGGTAATAGATATGAATTATATTGCGTGCAGAGTTTTTGCGTGGAGAGGAACAGGGGAGTGGGGAAACCATGGATCAGAGGTGTAGGAAACGGAAGGAAAGAGGAAGATGGAAGTGTGAAAAGTGATATGCTGTAGGTCCTGACTGCAACAGAGTATTCTCTGCTCCATCCCTCCATCGCGACTGTCTGTGATAGACAGAATGAGAAAGAACAATAAAAGACTGAGGGAAGTGGGATTTAAAGAGGGCTGGTCTGCCTCCCACGCGTGGCTCTGACCTTGTGTGCTGGTCCCACGGACGTCCCTCTCTGCCCACCACCACATCACGGCTTTAATCACCAAACACCCAACGCTTCAGTTCGCTTAGGGAGACCGTCAAACAGAAATGGACTGACTGGCGGACGGACACACACTCATTGGCCTCTGATCTTTCTCAGTCTATCCATCCCTCTCTTATTCTTTCTCTCTTTCTGTCTTTTTAAATGCCAACTTGGTCTTTCATTCACTTGATCGATTCCTGCCACATGCTATTTCTTTCTTTCTTTCTCTCCACTTCTCTCCACCTCTCTCCACCTCTCTCCACCTCTCTCCACCTCTCTTATCTTCTCTCCACCTTTCTCCTCTCTTTACCTCTCTTATCCTCTCCGCCTCTCTCCCCCTCTGCCCACACAATAACCCAGAATGTCAAGTGGAATGATGTTTTTGGAAATGTTTACAAATGAATAGAAAATGAAAAGCTGAAACATCTTGAGCCAATAAGTTACTCAACTATTTTGTTATTGTAAGCCTAAATAAGTTCAGGAGTAGCTTTAAACTTCTTATGGATCAAATCCCTTTAGCGGGATCGATTTGACAACGTCCGGTGAAATGTATTACTTCAAATTAAATGACTATAAATATTAAACTTTCACGAAATCACAAGTGTAATACATAAAAATAAAGCTTAACTTCTTGTTAATCCAGCCACCATGTCAGATTTCAAAAAGGCTTTATTATGAAAGCAAACCATGCGATTATCTGAGGACAGCACCCTGTGGACAAGTGCCCCAAGCAAGAGTACAGATGGCTTGACACTCAGAAAGGAAAGGGCTACTTCTTAATTTCTCAAAAGAAAAACATACACCAATTTCTAAAGACATCTAGTGGAAGCCATAGGAACTGCAAGCATATTTCTATTAAAAAAGGATTGCCATAGAAATCTAATGGAAAACAGATTGAGCTCAAAAATGTTTTTTTTTTCCTGGATGGATTGTGCTCGGATTTTCGCCTGCCAAATCAGTTCTATTATACTCAGACATTATTCAAAGAGTTTTAGAAACTTCAGAGTGTTTTCTATCCAAATCTACTAATAATATGCATATCGTAGCTTCTGGGCCTAAGTAGCAGGCAGTTTACTTTGGGCACGCTTCTCATCCGGACGTCAAAATACCGCCCCCTATCCCAAAGAAGTTTGAACAAGTCACATACGTTGCATGGACTCACTGTGTGCAATAATAGTGTTTAACATGATTTTTAAATGACTACCCCATCTTTGTACCCCACACATACAATTATCTGTAAGGTCCCTTCAACCACAAAGACCAGGGAGGTTTTCCAATGAATCGCAAAGAAGGGCACCCATTAGTAGATGCAGACATTGAATATCCCTTTGAGCATGGTGAAGTTATTAATTACACTTTGGATGGTGTATCAATACACCCATTCAGGCAACAGGCGCCCTTCCTAACTCAGTGGCCAGAGAAGAAGGAAACTGCTCAGGGATTTCTCCACAACTAGCATAAATGACAGCGTGAAAAGAAGGAAGCCTGTACAGAATAAATATATCCTGATGGCATTAAAGTAATCTGCAAAAAATGTGGGAAAGAAATGTACTTTTTGTTATGAATACAAAGCATTAGGTTTGGGGCAAATCCAACACACCACTGAGTACCACTCTTCATATTATCAAGCATGGTGGTGGCTGCATCATGTTTTGGGTATGCTTGTCATCGGCAAGGACTAGGGAGTTGTTGTTGATAAAAATAAACGAAATAGAGCTAAGCAGAGGCAAACTCCTAGAGGAAAACTTGGTTCAGTCTGCTTTCCAACAGAGACTGGGAGACAAATTCACTAGAACACAAGGCCAAACTGGAGTTGCTTACCAAGATGACATTGAATTTCCTGAGTGGCCTAGTTACAGTTTTGACTTAAATCGTCTTGAAAATCTATGGCAAGACTTAAATGGCTGTCTAGCAATGATCAACAACCAACTTGACAGATTTTGAAGAATTTTTTAAAAGAATAATGGCCAAAAATAGCTCTTAGAGACACTTAGATTTATTTTCCATATATATATATATATATATATATTTATTTTATCTTTTAATTTTTCTTCCACTGACATCACAGTATTTTGTGTAGATCGTTGTCAAAAAATGACAATGAAATCCATTTTAATCCCACTTTGTAACAATGTGGGCAATGTCAAGGTGTGTGAAGGTACTATATGTGTGGACAGTTGATTTTATCACTGCAGTATCTAGTAGGCTATACAGTATCAGAGCTGAATGAACTCATCCCAGACACATCAGGTCACTCTGTCTCTCCCTGGCACCTCTCTGGCCCTTCCTGTTCTCATGTCCACCATTGGTCAGTGACAGCACTGTACCCAGTCATGTGTTAAAGTTAGATGGCCAGCGCCCCCCTGTTCCCAGGCTGGCACAGGGTTGGCAGCACATCCCGACAGGACAGCTGGGCGGGCGGGAGTGGGGGGGCAATGACTCATGTGGCCCGCACAGCAACATTCAGTCAGTCAGTCACCACAGATTACAGGGCACAGACTCCCTCGCTTTAATGCTAATGTCTGTGATTGGGCCCCCCACAGAGTGTCGGTGGGTTTGTGGGTGTCTGTGATTGGGCCCCCACAGAGTGTCGGTGGGTTTGTGGGTGTCTGTGATTGGGCCCCCCACAGAGTGTCGGTTGGTTTTATGTATGTCTGTGATTGCCCCCCACAGATTGTTGTGGGTGTCTGTGATTGGGCCCCCCACAGAGTGTCGGTGGGTTTGTGGGAGTTTTAGGTGTGTGTTTCTAATCGGGACGCTTTTGATTAGTGTTTTACTGCGCTGCTGGGGTGTCCACCCTTTCTGTGGAAGTTTGAAAGAAATTGCAGTATTGGAAATGGTACTTTTACCTGCAGCATTAAGACCTGCCCAACCCTATAATTTATCCAAGCCAGCCACTGCAGGTTGATGGCACCTTCATTGGGGAGGATGAGCTCGTGGTAATGAGTGGAATTGTATCAAACACATTGAACACATGGTTTCCAGGTGCTTGATGCCATTCAGTTGAATCTGTTCCACATTTATTATGAGTCGTCCTCCCCTCAGCAGCCTCCTGTGAAGCCAGCCTGTATGAGAATCACCCACTATATGCATTTGGAGGTGGCTAGGCCTGTTTAACATTCTCCTGCTCACCAGGTTCTGGGTGAGAAAGTGCATCCTTCATGTGTTTTGAGCCTTTTAATGTCTATTTTGCCTCTCACTCCAAGACCATATTGGATTTCTCCTTCGTCTGGCGCTTTGCATTGATTTCCGTTCACGTCTGAATTATTTGGCGTGAGTCAGATTACACAAGTGCCGCGCTTCCATCTCTCATCCCTCTCTCCCCCTCCCATCTCCCTTCTCCCTCTATCTAGTGCTTCCATCTCTCTCTCCTCCTCCCATCTCCCTTCTCCCTCTATCTAGTGCTTTCATCTCTCTCTCCTCCTTCCGTCTCCCACTCTATCTAGCGCTTCCATCTCTCATCCCTCTCTCCTCCTCCCGTCTCCCTCTATCTAGCGCTTCCATCTCTCTTCCCTCTCTCCTCCTCCCGTCTCCCTCTCTCTATCTAGCGCTTCCATCTCTCTCTCGTCCTCCTGTCTCCCTCTCTCTATCTAGCGCTTCCATCTCTCATCCCTCTCCTCCTTCCGTCTCCCTCTCTCTATCTAGCGCTTCCATCTCTCATCCCTCTCTCCTCCTCCCGTCTCCCTCTCTCGATCTATCTAGCGCTTCCATCTCTCATCTCTCTCTCCTCCTCCCGTCTTCCTCCCTCTCTCTATCTAGCGCTTCCATCTCTCATCTCTCTCTCCTCCTCCCGTCTCACTCCCTCTCTCTATCTAGCGCTTCCATCCCTCATCCCTCTCTCATCCTCCCGTCTCCCTCTCTCTATCTAGCGCTTTCCACATCTCTGTGTACATTCATGTGTTCATTTGTATGTACAGCCAGGTCTCGGTGAGCTGACATGCTTGTGTCGATAGACAGTGCATTCAGAAATTATATTCAGACCCCTCGACTTTTTCCACATTTTGTTACGTTACAGCCTTATTCTAAAATGGGTTAAATAGTCCCCCGCCCTCATCTACACACAATACCCTATAATGACAAAGAAAAAACTGTTTTATAGACATTTTTACAAATGTATTAAAAATAACCATTTCACATTTACATAAGTATTCAGACCCTTTACTCAGTACTTTGTTGAAGCACCTTTGGCATCGGTTACAGCCTTGAGTCTTCATGGGTATGACACTACAAGCTTGGCACACCTGTATTTGGGGAGTTTCTCCCATTCTTTTCTGCAGATCCTCTAAAGCTCTGTCAGGTTGGATGGGGAGCATCGCTGCACAGCTATTTTCAGGTCTCTCCAGAGATGTTAGATCGGGTTCAAGTCTGGGCCACTCAAGAACATTCAGAAACATGTCCCGAAGCCACGTTGTCTTGGCTGGGTCATTGTCCTGTTGGAAGGTGAGCCTTCGCCCCTGTCTGAGGTCCTAAGCACTCTGGAGTAGGTCTTCATCAAGAATCGCTCGTTACTTTGCTCCATTCATCTTTGGCCTGATCATGACTAGACTAGTCTTCCAGTCCCTGCTGCTGAAAAACATCCCTCCACAGCATGATGCTGCCACCACCATGCTTCACTGTAGGGATGGTGCCAGGTTTCCTCCAGATGTGACGCTTGCCATTCAGGTCATAGAGTTCTATCTTGGTTTCATCAGAACAGAGAATCTTGTTTCTCATGATCTGAGAGTCCTTTAGAAGCTTTTTGGCAAACTCCAAGTGGGCTGTCATGTGCGTTTTACTGAGGAGTGGCTTCTGTCTGGTCACTCTACCATAAAAGGCTGATTGGTGGAGTGCTGCAGAGATGGTTTTCCTTCTGGAAGGTTCTCCCTTCTCCACAGAGGAACTCTGGAGCTCTGTCAGAGTGACCATCGGGTTGTTGGTCATCTCCCTGACCAAGGCCCTTCTCCCCCGTTTGGCCGGGTGGGCAGCTCTAGGAAGAGTCTTGGTGTTTCCAAACTTCTTCCATTTAATAATGATGGAGGCCACTGAGTTCTTTGGGACCTTGGGGACTCCAATCAAGTTGTAGAAACATCTGAAGGATGGTCAATGGAAACAGGATGCACCTGAGCTCAATTTCAAATCTCATAGCAAAGGGTCTGAATACTTAATAATGCTATTTCTCTTTTTTATTTGTAATACATTTGCAAAAATATCAAACCTGTTTTCACTATGTCAGTATGGGGTATTGTGTGTAGATTGCGGAGTTACTTTTAAAAACGTAATCCATTATAGAATAGGGCTGTAACGTAGCAAAATGTGAGAAAGTCGAGCTCTTAATACTTTCCGTAGGCACTGTAGCGTGTGTGTGTGTGTGTGTGTAGTTAAATAATAGATGGTGTGTTTTATAGGCCAGACAGACTTGGGGACACTGAGAATTCTCCCCCTGGGGACAGTTTGTTTGTAGGGTCTTTAAAGCATTAAACCACCAATACTATTCTCAATATCATTTCCAAATATATGATTTATATAGAATACATGGATGTCTTCTTCCATCCACTACTTTTATTCAGAACTGTTTTACTTTAGTAGTATTTACATGCATCACATGCCAATATGCCAATATGGTTTATTGACTTAAATTCAAGCACCGGAACACTGCCTCTGCAATAGGCGACAACCTAACCATGAACGCACCCGGTCCCCTTACCTAGTGCCAGTGTGTGAGAGATGGCGTTATCCGTGGCCCTCTTTAATAGTACTGACTTATAGGATGGAGGAGACAGGAATGTCCCCCATAAACTCCTCTACGCCACGGCAGAGAGATGGAGGAGACAGGAATGTCCCCCATAAACTCCTCTAAGCCACGGCAGAGAGATGGAGGGAAAGGAATGTCCCCCATAAACTCCTCTACGCCATGGCAGAGAGATGGAGGAGACAGGAATGTCCCCCATAAACTCCTCTACGCCACGGCAGAGAGATGGAGGGAAAGGAATGTCCCCCATAAACTCCTCTACGCCACGGCAGAGAGATGGAGGGAAAGGAATGTCCCCCATAAACTCCTCTACGCCACGGCAGAGAGATGGAGGGAAAGGAATGTCCCCCATAAACTCCTCTACGCCACGGCAGAGAGATGGAGGGAAAGGAATGTCCCCCATAAACTCCTCTACGCCACGGCAGAGAGATGGAGAAAGGAATGTCCCCCATAAACTCCTCTACGCCACGGCAGAGAGATGGAGGAGACAGGAATGTCCCCCATAAACTCCTCTACGCCACGGCAGAGAGATGGAGGAGACAGGAATGTCCCCCATAAACTCCTCTACGCCACGGCAGAGAGATGGAGAAAGGAATGTCCCCCATAAACTCCTCTACGCCACGGCAGAGAGATGGAGGGAAAGGAATGTCCCCCATAAACTCCTCTACGCCACGGCAGAGAGATGGAGGAGACAGGAATGTCCCCCATAAACTCCTCTACGCCACGGCAGAGAGATGGAGGAGACAGGAATGTCCCCCATAAACTCCTCTACGCCACGGCAGAGAGATGGAGAAAGGAATGTCCCCCATAAACTCCTCTACGCCACGGCAGAGAGATGGAGGGAAAGGAATGTCCCCCATAAACTCCTCTACGCCACGGCAGAGAGATGGAGGGAAAGGAATGTCCCCCATAAACCCCTCTACGCCACGGCAGAGAGATGGAGGAGACAGGAATGTCCCCCATAAACTCCTCTAAGCCACGGCAGAGAGATGGAGGGAAAGGAATGTCCCCCATAAACTCCTCTACGCCACGGCAGAGAGATGGAGGGAAAGGAATGTCCCCCATAAACTCCTCTACGCCACGGCAGAGAGATGGAGGGAAAGGAATGTCCCCCATAAACTCCTCTACGCCACGGCAGAGAGATGGAGAAAGGAATGTCCCCCATAAACTCCTCTAAGCCACGGCAGAGAGATGGAGGAAAGGAATGTCCCCCATAAACCCCTCTACGCCACGGCAGAGAGATGGAGGAGACATGAATGTCCCCCATAAACTCCTCTACGCCACGGCAGAGAGATGGAGGGAGAGGAATGTCCCCCATAAACTCCTCTACGCCACGGCAGAGAGATGGAGGGATAGGAATGTCCCCCATAAACTCCTCTACGCCACGGCAGAGAGATGGAGGGAAAGTAATGTCCCCCATAAACTCCTCTACTCCACTGCAGAGAGATGGAGGGATAGGAATGTCCCCCATAAACTCCTCTACGCCACGGCAGAGAGATGGAGGGAACGAGAATGAGGTATGTGCTTTATCATCCCCAGACGTTTATGAGCGTGACCTTGTGTGTGTGAAGAAAACGCTGATAAGCTCTGGCTAACAATTTCGCCATCCATTCTGATGAGCCCCACGGTACTCCATACACCCTGGGTCTCTGTAGACACACACACACACACACACACACACACACACACAGACACACAGACACACAGACACATAGACACATAGACACATAGAGTCACCTATGTGCTTGAGAATGTAAAATGTATGCTCTCATGCCTGTAAGTCACTTTGGATAAAAGTGTCTGCGAAAATGGCATACACTGTATATATATGGAAGTGGAGCAGCCATTTTGATCGTGATAGATCAGGGTTGTGTGTGTTGCGTGCTCGTTGATGTGAATAGACAGCCTATAATTAGCTAGATTAGCTCTGCTCCATGACCTTTCATGAGGAATGATGTGTTATGACTGGTCACGCTGTTCTTACCTCCACACACACACACACAGTGGTGGGACAGAGAGGGTGTGTGTGTGTCTATCCCCTACTGTGAGTCTGGACCCTGCGGGCGGTGCTGTTATGCTAAAGGGACTAGCTGTAGCATCTTAATATGTCTTACCCTTCAAGGGCACTGCACCATGAAAGACCTCAGTGACGTGAATAATACATGTTCTGTGGTGCAGGTAGATCTCTCTATCGCTCTCTGCTTCTCTCTCTATCGCTCTCTGCTTCTCTCTATCGCTCTCTGCTTCTCTCTATCGCTCTCTGCTTCTCTCTATCGCTCTCTGCTTCTCTCTATCGCTCTCTGCTTCTCTCTATCGCTCTCTGCTTCTCTCTCTATCGCTCTCTGCTTCTCTCTATCGCTCTCTGCTTCTCTCTATCGCTCTCTGCTTCTCTCTATCGCTCTCTGCTTCTCTCTATCGCTCTCTGCTTCTCTCTATCGCTCTCTGCTTCTCTCTATCGCTCTCTGCTTCTCTCTATCGCTCTCTGCTTCTCTCTATCGCTCTCTGCTTCTCTCTATCGCTCTCTGCTTCTCTCTATCGCTCTCTGCTTCTCTCTATCGCTCTCTGCTTCTCTCTATCGCTCTCTGCTTCTCTCTATCGCTCTCTGCTTCTCTCTATCGCTCTCTGCTTCTCTATCGCTCTCTGCATCTCTCTATCGCTCTCTGCTTCTCTCTATCGCTCTCTGCTTCTCTCTCTATCGCTCTCTGCTTCTCTCTATCGCTCTCTGCTTCTCTCTCTCTGCTCTCTGCTCTTTTTTCTCTCTATCGCTCTTTCTGCTTCTCTATCGCTCTCTGCTTCTCTCTATCGCTCTCTGCTTCTCTCTATCTGCTTCTTTTTGCTTCTCTCTATCGCTCTCTGCTTCTCTCTCTATCGCTCTCTGCATCTCTCTATCGCTCTCTGCTTCTCTCTCTATCGCTCTCTGCTTCTCTCTCTATCGCTCTCTGCTTCTCTCTATCGCTCTGCTTCTCTCTATCGCTCTGCTTCTCTCTATCGCTCTCTGCTTCTCTCTATCCCTCTCTGCTTCTCTCTATCCCTCTCTGCTTCTCTCTATCGCTCTCTGCTTCTCTCTCACTCTCTACTTCTCCATCTCTCTCTGCTTCTCTCTTCAACTGCGGGTTCATAGATTTTCAGCTTACGACTCAGAGGACATAGATAAAAAGAGAGATGTTCAGGAGAGGGAGACTACGGTAGCCTGCCTCCCCGAGAGCCACGTGCTGAGAAGGTAGGAGTCCACATTTTCCTTGTGTCTCTGCAGACAACAGTTATCTCAGTGAACCTGTGCACCAGTGTGATTCACCTGGCCTATTTAGAAGATCCAGTTGGTCAAATTCTCCTCCCCTCGTCCTCTCTGCTTTCTCTCCGTGTTTTGCACCAGCCTTTTTATGTTGCTGTCACCTCCTGTGGGCCCACTGACTTTCTTTCTCTCGCTTTCTCTTGCTTCTATTTTGATCTTTCTCTTTCTGTCTCCTGTTTAGTCGTTCTTTTCTCTCTCTCGCTCGCTCCCTCACTGTCTCTCTCTCGCTGTATATTTCTCTCTCTCTCTCTGTCCGTCTCTCTGTCCCTCTCTCGGTGTTTGCTGGCTGTAGGTGTTGGACAGTGTGTTGCTAAGTGACTGGGTTGAGTGGGGCCGCTGCTGGGGACCTTACAGAACAAGCTTGTTATCAAGAGCCCTCTCTCTCACACCTTTTTCCCTCCCTCCCTCCCTCCCTCCCTCCCTCCCTCCCTCCCTCCCTCCCTCCCTCCCTCCCTCCCTCCCTCCCTCCCTCCCTCCCTCCCTCCCTCCCTCCCCCTCCCTCCCTCCCTCCCTCCCCCTCCCTCCCTCCCTCCCTCCCTCCATTTTATTCTCTTGCTCTCGTTTGTCTGGTTGTTCCTCTTTCTTGTGGTCTTTTCGCTCCCTTCATCTGGTTTGTACCGTATGAGGGGTGTTATTAAGACATGATAGTATGTTGTGTGTGGTGTGGTGTGGTGTGGTGTGTACCAACCTTTCTTTGTCGGTGGCTCCAGACAGTGACATAACGTCCCACTGTGGGAGGAAAGGATTTGGATTCTTTCTTCTCCTCTGTCAGCAGTCCAGGTGTCTCTGCCTGTTGTGTGTGTCGTCAGGAATGAAACCGTTTTGAGTAATCCATCATGTTCCCACTTCCCCTGGCAAGTGTCCTCTGTTTCAGAACCAGCGTTAGAAAAACAATTGTAGTAACCAGTACAGCTGGGAACAAGAAGCTCTGATCTCCCCCTGTAGTGGTCAATGGCCATGCCTGTACCTGTCCAGAGTGAGTGACGTTCAACACCCATGAGCTGTTACTGGAACGCTAGGTAATGTTCCACACAGAGGATAGAGGCCATGCCTGCGCCTGTCTAGAGTGAGTGACGTTCAACACCCATGAGCTGTTACTGGAACGCTAGGTAATGTTCCACACAGAGGATAGAGGCCATGCCTGCGCCTGTCTAGAGTGAGTGACGTTCAACACCCATGAGCTGTTACTGGAACGCTAGGTAATGTTCCACACAGAGGATAGAGGCCATGCCTGCGCCTGTCTAGAGTGAGTGACGTTCAACACCCATGAGCTGTTACTGGAACGCTAGGTAATGTTCCACACAGAGGATAGAGGCCATGCCTGCGCCCTTGTGTTCAACACCCATGAGCTGTTTTGTAATGTTCACACAGAGGATGCCCCGCGCTGCTACTAAACACAATACCCTGCCAGCCCCTGCACCACAGTCACCCGAAATAATGCTGTTCTTTTTTATTAACAGTCCAACAGGGAATAGAACTTTGAGCGCTAGAAAGATGCCAGAGTTTCCCACTTGGAGTTTTTTCTTTATTTTTGCTTTAAAAAGAAAATTGTAATCAGTTGTCTTGATTGCACTAAAGTCTGAAGTTGGAGATTTCCAAGTTCCCAGTTGTTTTGAACATGGCATTAGTCTCAGTGGAGGGAGGGTGAGAGCAGCAGAGGGTTTGCCTCACAGTCCCTGCTCTCCTTCCTCTCCTCCGCTGAGAATGACTAGAGAGAGGGGACACTGTCTTCTACCGGATAGAGAAACTCAACCCTCACCTCATCTGCCTCATGCACACATTCACATTATTCCTATTGTTTCTCTCTCTGGCTCTCTCGCTCCAGCCTCCAGGTGCTAACAGTAAGGACCCAGCATGTCCTTCCAGAACCATCAAATGCCTTTCCAACACACACGCACGCACGCACGCACGCAGGGTTATCATGGCTTTTCTTAGTTGTCTTATTTAACCTTTTTAATGAGCCTTTGACTCAGCTAACCTTTAACATTTATTTGACTAGGAAATCATCATTCTTTAATTTTTTTACTCGAATCCCCTTTCCTGAACACCTTGTTGGGTCCTGTACCTACACACTCAACTAGCATGCACCTCTCCCCACCCAGGTCCATCTCGTCAGTGCAGTGCTATTGATCGGGAGTGATCGTAACAACAATGTTTCCCTCCGCTACGTGTGTGTGACCTTTACTAAGCAGGGACCATAGGAGCACCACACACACACTCACCTCTGAATTATGGATGGACCTTCTCTTCCTCCGTCCTCCTCCTTTTTTCTAACTTTTTTATTTGCTCTAAACCTTTGATGACCTACATGTTCAGTTCTGCCTCCCTCTCTCTCTCCCTCGCTCCTCATTATTGTTGTCTTTTATCCTCCCCTATCCCTCCATCTCCCCCTCCTCTCCTCTGGTTAAAGGCCGTCGTCAGCACTTCTGTTTGCGGTCCCTGGATGACATGTGTGATTAGGGTGATAATTGTAGTAATTGTTGAGGGAATGAAACACTACCATTCCTCTGCTTTATTATATCTTCTACCCTCTGCTTCTTCCTGCTCCACTTTCCCTCTTCTTCTCTCCTCCTTTCTCTCTCTCGCTTCCCTTGCTTTCCCTCTTTATTCTCTCCTCCTTTCTCTCTCTCGCTTCCCTTGCTTTCCCTCTTTATTCTCTCCTCCTTTCTCTCTCTCGCTTCCCTTGCTTTCCCTCTTTATCTCTCTCCTTTCTTTATTCTCTCTCCTTTCTCTCTCTGCTTTCCCTTGCTTTCCCTCTTCATTCTCTCCTCCTCTCTCGCTTCCCTTGCTTTCCCTCTTTATTCTCTCCTCCTTTCTCTCTCTCGCTTCCCTTGCTTTCCCTCTTTATTCTCCCCTCCTCTCTCTCTCTCTCTCTCTCTCGCTTCCCTTGCTTTCCCTCTTCATTCTCTCCTCCTTTCTCTCTCTCTCTCGCTTCCCTTACTTTCCCTCTTCATTCTCTCCTCCTTTCTCTCTCTCGCTTCCCTTGCTTTCACTCTTTCATTCTCTCAACCAGTTTCTGTCTACATACATTTTTTTCTAGTCCCTCTAACTCTATCTCTCTTTCTCTCAATCATTATCTTGCTAGGGTCTCCTTTTCTTTCTTTCTCTCTAGTCTGTCTACCTCTCTTTCTCTAGTCCCTCTACCTCTCCCTCTCTTTCTCTTCCTCCACACTCCCTCCCACCCATTCTCTTAATATTACCCCGTACTCATCTTTTAATCGATGCTATCGAATTGCCTTGTTGTGGCAAGAACTTTTGTCTTGTTTTATTGTGTAAACGTAGTTTTTGTACGAACGGGAGTGAGGCATTGGGGACTGCTGATAGGCCCCTGAATAGCAAGCCACTGGCACTTCCACAGCATACAGGGGTCTCGTTTGGGCTCTAATAAGCTAGTAGTGTATATTTATGTTTCTTTTGCAAATATAATTTGCTGTGTGTTGTGTTTTCCATGTGTGTGTCAGGGTTTCTGTTAGTCGGTAATAGCTGGCTTTTGGCCTTTAAAAAATTGAAAAGCCAATAAAGAAAAAATCCTGTTGTGAAATGATGCTTTTTAGCCTATTCATTGATGGAGCTACATTAGGCTGGTCATGCTTATTGGTCTATGGGTTCATTTGCATACTTCAGTGGAATTAGATTGGCGCGTGTGTGTGTTCGTTATGTATCTTAACACGTGCACAGAATAGAGATGCAAAGCCTTTGAGTGACAAATCAGTCAGACAGCGCTTCTATAAACCCAATCATTGCTCAACAATTCTAAACGCAATCATGTGTTAAAAATATTTTTGGGACAACCATTAAAAAGAGCAATTATTTGTTTTCTGAACTGGTAATTAAAGTGCGTTTCCCATTCGCCATTCAAATGCATCAGCAACAGAAGGCAGGTTTCATCAGCACGTCACACCACTTTGCAATGAGCTGTAGGCAGTAGGCATTTTGAAAACCTGGAGCTACTTAATTGTTTGAGACCTGAATATTTGAATACATATTATGAGATGTGTTTTTACCTTGTTTCATAGTATCTTGGCAAATCCAACCACATCCTTGGTGGCAATGATTTGATACAGACTTCCATGTGCCATTGGTTCTGCTGCTGGTTTTCTACTTTCTTTCACTGCAAGGACACCACATGCTCATGGCAAAATGATATAGCCTAGTTAGCCAACTCCTATCTATACAGAAATAAATCAAATAGTTCCAAATAGGCTACTAATAAATAGGCTACTAATAAATAGGCTACTAATAAATAGGCTACTAATAAATAGGCTACTAATAAATAGGCTACTAATAAATAGACTACTAATAAATAGGCTACTAATAAATAGGCTACTAATAAATAGGACTACTAATAAATAGGCTACTAATAAATAGGCTACTAATAAATAGGCTACTAATAAATAGGCTACTAATAAATAGGCTACTAATAAATAGGCTACTAATAAATAGGCTACTAATAAATAGACTACTAATAAATAGACTACTAATAAATAGGCTACTAAAGCATGATTTGGCCACAGAGGATCATTAGCTTCCTCCAGCCTTTATAAGTTGTGTATTGTTTTCAATCCTATTGCCTACAGTGTGAAGGAAATGCAACGCGTACAATTTGGGCAGGACACACAATTTGGGCAGGACACACAATTTGGGCAGGACACACAATTTGGGCAGGACACACAATTTGGAAAAGCTCATGTTGTGAATACCAAATAGATGATTGTGGAGTTGTGACTGTCAGTGAAAAGTAGAGGTGCCCAGTCAGCCATATCACAGTGTTTCAAAATTCACTCACAGTTAAACATGGTTTGGATTGCAAATGGCTGTTGCTGTAATAAATAATGTAATCTGTATTTAACTTATCAAAAATGTTATCGGCACCAGCGGAGGTCGGCCATATCCCCGGTGAGTGTGCTCTGCCTATATCCCCGGTGAGTGTGCTCTGCCTATATCCCCGGTGAGTGTGCTCTGCCTATATCCCCGGTGAGTGTGCTCTGCCCCCGGTGAGTGTGCTCTGCCTATATGCCCCCGGTGAGTGTGCTCTGTCTATATCCCCGGTGAGTGTGCTCTGCCTATATCCCCGGTGAGTGTGCTCTGCCTATATCCCCGGTGAGTGTGCTCTGCCTATATGCCCCCGGTGAGTGTGCTCTGCCTATATCCACTCTGTCATTGTTGAGTCAGGGCCACGTTCATTTGGTTTGTTGTTGAAGCATCATTTCCTCCTCCAGTTGTGTCTCATTGTGTGTCTCATTGTCATTAGATGTGGGCTACCCTGTTCAAAACGCTTCTCCTCATGTCTCCAGTCATATAACGTGTAGTAGTATTGCGTGAACTGTGTTTTTCCCGTGCAAAGCAGGAAGAAACGTATCTTCTACAGCCTATATCCCAGGCTGTTACACGCGCTCAGCCATGTGTTGCATTAAATGGTCTTTTCCAACAGGGATCGGGTTCTATTCAATTATGCCTTTCCAATCTACTCATCACATTATGAATAGTAACTCTGCCAATGTGATGATGCATGGAATGCTTTTTATGGTGAAAATGGTCTTTCCCAAACTCAACCCAGGCTAGGGATGTTGCTGTTGGTTTGGCATCTTGTTGGCTGAGGAAAAGTACATGTGGACAGTTATTGTAACATGTTCAAATTGCGCGGTAAGGACACACGTCATTGCATCCTGGACGTGCATTATGTTCTGTTAAGATGAATTACCATAATAGCACCGTGGGTGGACACCCTAATCAAGTAACCACCCAATGTATGTGGGTCCGGTACATTTCTCAAATGTCCGGAAAATTTAAAATGATGCCTGTCAAATGTCCAGCGCCACATTTTCCTAACAGAAACCCTGGTAAGTGTGTGTATCTGGCTCGCAGTTGCCCCCTTTTTGTAGAATGGCGTAGGTTCCCATGACAACAGTGCTTGTTGTATGCCGGCATGATCCTGGTGAAGGAATGAACACGCTGCTACACACACACACACACACACACACACACACACACACACACACACACACACACACACACACACACACACACACACACACACACACACACACACACACACACACACACACACACACACACACACACACACACACACACACACACACACACACACACACACACACACACACACACACACAGCAGCTGTCATCCTGAAAACTGCCAACCTGTCCCTCTCCTCCCACCCTTTATTTTCTCTCTCCATCCCCCTCTCTCTCCCTGTGTTGACACAGAGACAGGGCTCCCATGTTGGCAGTGGTAGAGGAGAGATCCCTCTCTCTCCCTGTGTTGACACAGAGACAGGGCTCCCATGTTGGCAGTGGTAGAGGAGAGATCCCTCTCTCTCCCTGTGTTGACACAGAGACAGGGCTCCCATGTTGGCAGTGGTAGAGGAGAGATCCCTCTCTCTTTTCTCACTTCCTGCTGGGCACACACAATCTCACAGCAATGTTTTGTCTCTTACCACCTGGGCTGCCCACCGTGCCGATACCCGTTTCACATCAACCCGTGTGTGTGTCTGTCGTACCCTTATTGAGTTGTCAAATGCCTGGCTGACTGGCTCCTACCATGTTGAGGTCACAGGCCCAGTCCTGCCCCCCTCTTCTCTCTTCTCTGCCGTCATACACACACCTTTGTAGAAGAGTGTGTGTCAGTTCTGTCAGGCAGTCTGTCAGCTTGATCAGACAGTGTGTGTGTGTGGGGGCCTTTCAATAAGCGTGTCCTCTCCCGTTTAGTTCATCCATCGGAATCAGCTGTGGCAGAGTTTTATTTTAAAGAGTGTGACTAAAAGAGAGAGAGAGGGAGTAATCCCGCGCCAGCTTACCCCAGCACAATGTCTGACCTCTGCAGGCTGCTCTCCGGTCCCCAGCACCCCAGAGAAAGGGCTCTGATCTCAACCGCAGCGGCAGCAATCCCCCCTCCCCCTGGTCTCCAAGGAGAGCCGGAGTTCAAAGAGAATGACAAGCCACATAGCCAGCCAGGCAGAATCCTTCACAAGGCAGGGAGATCTGACTTGTATGAATAGAGGAGAATCATTTGATTGGTCCAAGAGAATAGGCTAGAAGAGAGAGGTGTGTGTGTGTGTGTGTGTGTGTGTGTGTGTGTGTGTGTGTGTGTGTGTGTGTGTGTGTGTGTGTGTGTGTGTGTGTGTGTGTGTGTGTGTGTGTGTGTGTGTGTGTGTGTGTGTGTGTGTGTGTGTGTGTGTGTGTGTCTAACCCCAAGGTTACAGAAAATGGTGTCTCAACAAATATGTGCAGTAGCTTTGATACACTGTTATATAGTCAATCAATCCGACATGACAAGAAATAGACTATACATATTCCGTACAGTCCTCCCCTTGTCTCTAATGGCTGTCAGTGGCGATATGACACACACTCAAGCTCAATATTCACATGCATATGCGTAATCCATTATTTTATATACACACACACAAATCGCATACTCCTCCCATATGTGACATTTGCAGAGATGTGTAGGAGTATTGAGTGCCTGTGTCACGACAGTGGTTGCTCCTCTAAAAGTTATGCTGCGGGACTTGGAGGTCATTTGTGGTTCAGTACGGTACCCTGCGTCACCACTTCACTGCTCCAGACCAGCGCAAGGAGGAGTTAGCTCTCTGATTATGCTATTGGGTCCTACTGTGCCTCTGACAATGAATGGGCGACATAAACCTAAGTAGAAACGGATAATTGTGCACGACTTCTTCAGTAATACTTACTAAAACTGTTACACTTAGGTTTTTATAATTTTATTTTGTTAGTATTATTTCGGCCTTACTGTAGTAGTGTAGGCCACTCCGACCGGTCACGTTATACAGCGCCTGAGTGGTGCAACGGTCTAACACACTGCATAGCAGTGCAAGCTGTATTGCTACAGATGCTGCTTCAATACTCGTGTCGGCCTCGACTGGGACACCCATGACCTGACTAGGTTTTTGGTTTCTCTCCCTCTAAAAACAGAAATAACAAACGGGCTTTATTTACAAATTAATAACAATGTCTCACCCCATGTTCAAGAATGGCCTTTTTCTCACTCATTTTACGTTATTTGAAAATGAAATAATCTCAAATATTGTTATTTTTTGAAACAAAGTAATTTATTATTATTCATTTAGAATTATATAAAAGCCCCCTGGATATTCTGAAAGGTATATTATTAACCCTGCTATTAGCAGGACAATATATATTGGTCGTATTGTTCATGGCTTCCGAGTTGCGCACAATGGGACTGCCTTGCAGTTCTCCAGCTGCATCCACTGAGAGCATGTGAGCTTCAAGTCACGAGGGCAGGGGACACGTTCCTTTCCAGGCAAAAGGAAACCCAGAGGGTTTTTCATTTTTCTTGGAATATAAGCACCATAATATTAATCAAATGAATCCCAAACTCTAAAAGTAATTGGAAAGGTAGACAAATTATAGTTACAATAAGGAATGTAACATAAGGAATGATGGACAGCTGGTGGAATTGTGAAAACACGTTTTCAAACACTAGTAGCTTGATTATCAGGACAATAGCCTTTATAGCCTGGCTACTGTAGATGTGAACATCCCCTCCTACCTGCAATGTATTCGATGCTTAAGTGAAGTGTTACATTTCTAACTCAAAAAAGCAGTACAGTATTTCTTCATCAACATCTTTATGCTTTAGTTAATAAAATAACTTGAAAAAAGACATTCAAAATGCAGATGTTTATTTAAACTACATTTTAGTTGCACTTCCACCCTGCTCCACGGCCACGGGAACAACCTTGCTGAGATGATCAATGTATTTGTTGCATTGTAGTATCATCAATTTATCTAGCCAAAATGTCTTGATGGCCTCAAAACATTTTTTTGTGTGACTTTTTTCTTCATTGTGGAATAATAGTGAAGACATCACAACTATGCAATAACACATATGGAATCAGTTAAGAACAAATTCTTATTTACAAGGACATCATAGTCCTTCCTCCCCATCGGGGAATTGAACCCCGGTCTCCCGCGTGCCCGCAGACGACACAGCGATTCTTTAGCTAAATAGCCCAGCTCTGTAGCCTACTCCCGACCGTCACGTTGAACAGCGCCATATTTTCCGTCCCATCCTAACGGAAACCCAGTGGGTTTTTAGTTTTTCTTGGAATAGAAACACCATAATATTAATTAAATGAATTAAGCAACATTTCTTAAAATCAGTCCCATATACTATGTTCTTACAATAAAAGGTTTTAAATTCTCTAGTATAGCCACTTTTGAAGGCTATCAAATGTTTCTCAAAGATGCCCTCTAGTGGTCAAACTAGCACTAATGGTACCAGTGGTTGGCACATTTAATAAGGTGCCATAGAATTCTGCAGCACCACGCAAGCTGTGCAGTAGTAAGCTGCAATTTTAAAAGGACGAACCACTGTACATATCCTTAAGGATGTTTTATTAAGAAGGTACCCATGCACAATCACATGATTTGACACACACACACACACACACACACACACACACACACACACACACACACACACACACACACACACACACACACACACACACAGCCCTTCTCTGTAACACACAGCCTCACACACACACACACACACACAGGCACACAGTAACACACACACACACATTAACACACACAGACAGACAATGACACACACACACAGCCCTTCTCTGTAAGACTACGTGTTAGCCTCTGCAGAGTGTGTGAGTACATCACAGTAGGTGCAGGCTGGTGAGTAAAGGCTGTTTATTAACACCACAGACAGACAATGACTGTTAAAAGCTGTTAACACCACAGATAATGACTGTTGTTAATGGCTATTTGTTAACAACACAGATAATGACTGTTGTTAATGGCTCTTTGTTAACAACAAACACAATGACTGTTGTTAAAGGCTGTTTGCTGTTAAAGGCTCTTTGTTAACACCACAGACAATGACTGTTGTTAAAGGCTGTTAACACCACAGACAATGACTGTTGTTAAAGGCTGTTAACACCACAGACAATGACTGTTGTTAAAGGCTGTTAACACCACAGACAATGACTGTTGTTTAAGGCTGTTAACACCACAGACAATGACTGTTGTTTAAGGCTGTTAACACCACAGACAATGACTGTTGTTAAAGGCTGTTAACACCACAGACAATGACTGTTGTTAAAGGCTGTTAACACCACAGACAATGACTGTTGTTTAAGGCTGTTAACACCACAGACAATGACTGTTGTTTAAGGCTGTTAACACCACAGACAATGACTGTTGTTTAAGGCTGTTAACACCACAGACAATGACTGTTGTTTAAGGCTGTTAACACCACAGACAATGACTGTTGTTTAAGGCTGTTAACACCACAGACAATGACTGTTGTTTAAGGCTGTTAACACCACAGACAATGACTGTTGTTTAAGGCTGTTAACACCACAGACAATGACTGTTGTTTAAGGCTGTTAACACCACAGACAATGACTGTTGTTAAAGGCTGTTTGTTAACAACACTGACAGACAGTGTGCTCCTGCTGTCTCCAGTCAGACACTCGATGACTGTTGTTCATGAAATCCTGCCCAGCTGAGTGCCAGGCTAATGGCCATGTCGTTTGACCACTTAGCGTCGAGATGGAGGCCCATTGAAGATGGATTTAGAGGATGGGGTGGCTGAGTGAGGGGTAGAAGACATATTGGGGGGGGTTCTGGTTATTCATTTAAGTCTGGCAGAGAAATATGAGCTGCATACTGATCAATACGTTATTATAGCAGATGTCAGTGTTCTTGATTAGAGAAGAGGCCTACGTGTGTGTCTGTGTCTCTCTCTCCCAGTGAATCCACAAGGAAAGGCAATCGAATGTATTTGGCAAAAGAGAAAGCATATGGTTGTTGATTAAGGTGAAACTGGTGCGCCTGGCACTTACTACCATACCCCATTTAAAGGCACTTCAATATTTTGTCTTGCCCATTCCCCCTCTGAATGGAACACACACACAATCCATGTCTCAATTGTCTCCAGGCTTAAAAATCCTTCTTTAACCTGTCTCCTCCTCTTCATCTACACTGATTGAAGTGGGTGTAATAAGTGACATCAATAAGGGATCTTAGATTTCACCTGGATTCACCTAGTCAGCCTGTCGTGGATAGAGCAGGTGTTCTTAATGTTTTGTACACTCAGTGTAGTCACACAAACCTAACTCCACACACACCTGTTGTACCCTGTCGCTGTCCCTATTTCTTGTCACCCACATCAGTATCCTGATTGTTGTAAAAAAGATCCCGTAAAAATATATAGAGGAGTGAAAATATTCCTGCTGCTGACGTTTGTGCTCAATTACTCTGATGTGCATATTAAGATGGGTGCATGTATTACCCCTCCTGCCAGCCTGCTACTACAGCCTCTACTGCCTCGCTGGAATGGAGCTCATTCACACCTCGTACGGATGTTCTACAGCGTCTTCGCTGTGGAGGACAGAGGTGCAGACCAATCCAAATAGCAGCGTTACTGTCCATTGTGATTAGCCTCAGGCCTTTATGTCTTAGAGTTGGGCCACAGATTGTTTTGCAGTCTACTAAGAGAGTCAGGAAGGTACACCATATAGGGTGATGGTGTGAAATATTGCTTTTGTGTATCTGGAACATTGAACCAAAGAGACATATTGTCAGCTTTTCTATCAGCCTCTGCAGTTGGCTGGTACACAGTGGTAGACAGGACACAGTCATTGCACCGCACTCACACACGCACACACACTACACACAGGTGTCGATTTACTCCATAGTGTTCCTCTGTCCCTTAGTGCAAGTTGTCATTTTGGCTGCGAGATGACATGCTCTTCACACAGAGAGAGAGTTATCTCCTGAAACAATGCTAGTGAAGCCATACTAGATGTATTACTTTGATACAACATTTTGTTCCTGCGCTGCCAGCAGAGTAGGAGGCTAGGTCTTGGCCAAGTCGTCTGATGTAACCTCCTCTCCCCTCACCCCTCCCTCCCCACTGTCAGGGAACGAGTGTCACCCCTTAGCCATACGTTGACTCTCTCCCAACTACACATTGTAGACAGCTAAAAGAGCTTGGTAGGTGAATGAAGCTTTCTGGCCCATTGTTTTCACCTGTCCTGCATGTTCAGATGCTGTACCTGTCCTGCATGTTCAGATGCTGTACCTGTCCTGCATGTTCAGATGCTGTACCTGTCCTGCATGTTCAGATGCTGTACCTGTCCTGCATGTTCAGATGCTGTACCTGTCCTGCATGTTCAGATGCTGTACCTGTCATGTTCAGATGTTACCTGTCCAGATGCTGTACCTGTCCTGCATGTTCAGATGCTGTACCTGTCCTGCATGTTCAGATGCTGTACCTGTCCTGCATGTTCAGATGCTGTACCTGTCCTGCATGTTCAGATGCTGTACCTGTCCTGCATGTTCAGATGCTGTACCTGTCCTGCATGTTCAGATGCTGTACCTGTCCTGCATGTTCAGATGCTGTACCTGTCCTGCATGTTCATCCTCACATTATTAATTGTTCGTACTAGTAGCTGCCCTGGGTGACTTTCCCTGAGCAATCACAGTGGATGCTACACTGAACAAAAATATAAGCACAACATGTAAGGTGTTGTTCCATGAGTTGAAATAAAAGACCCCAGAAAGTTTCCATATGCACAAAAAGCTTATTATTCTTAAATGGTGTGCACAAATGTGTTTACATGTTGGTAAGTGAGCATTTTATCCTTTGTCAAGATGATCCATCCACCTGACAGGTGTGGCATATCAAGAAGCTGATTAAACAGCATGATCATTACACAGGTGCACCTTGGGCCGGGGACAACAAAAGTCCACTCTAAACTGCGCAGTTTAGTCACACAACACAATGCCACAGAAGTCTCAAGTTTTGAGGGAGTGTTCAATTAGCATGCTGACTGCAGGTATGTCCACCACAGCTGTTGCCAAAAATATTTATGTTAATTTCTCTACCATAAGCTAATGTCGTTTTAGAGAATTTGGCAGTTCGTCCAACCGGCCACACAACCGCAGACCACGTGTAACCACGCCAGCCCAGGACCTCCACATACGGCTTCTTCACTTGTGGGATTGGTGGGGGTGGGGTGCTGAGGAGTATTTCTGGCTTTTAATGAAGCCCTTTCGTGGGGAAAAACTCATTCTGATTGTCTGGGCCTGGCTCTCCAGTGGGTGGGCCTATGCCCTCCCAGGCCCACCCATGTCTGCAGCCCTGCCCAGTCATGTGAAATCCATAGATTAGGGCCTAATTAACTTATTAAAATGCCTGATTTCCTTAAGAAATGTAACTCAAGTCAAATCTTTGAAATTGTTGCATGTTGCGTTTATTTGTTCAGTGTACTCATTGTTGAACCTAGTATATTTGTCATGTTTAACCCAAAGCATTGTCTCTCCCCATGCCATTGTTTTTTTCACTCCTCCATTGGTCTCCCCTCAGTCTCCCCAGCAGGCGCTCAGTACCTTTATCAATAGTCACCACAGGGGGTGTGTTGGTTCACTGGAGCTACCCGTCTCCTCCCATAGACAGGTAAACCATCCATCATTAAACCTTCTATTGGCAGGAGTGTTTGTTTGTGGAGTGTTTGGAAGTTTAGGGTCAGAAGCAATATGATACGCTACACCAAATGAAAGGGATTGGCAGCACTCCAGCTAGTAGAAAACAGTTGGAGATGGTTGTTGGTATTTCAAGGAATCCTAATTTGCTGCTTATGTAACAATACACACTAAAAACACAGTGTACAGGTTCAACTGCCAGTCAAGACGCACCTCCAAGCACAGAAGCACATCAGCTATCCCCTCGTGTGTGTGTGTGTGTGTGTGTGTGTGTGTGTGTGTGTGTGTGTGTGTGTGTGTGTGTGTGTGTGTGTGTGTGTGTGTGTGTGTGTGTGTGTGTGTGTAAATAACCAAACGACGGGGGATATTAGAAAGCCCTGGCGCTCTCTCTCCCTCTCTAGGGCCCCTCGGTGATTGGAAAAGATAAAGGACTATTAAAATGGTCCAGCTCAAGCAAAGAATAACTTGACTGTTGTTCTCACACACACCAGCTTTGATGTTCCCAGCTCCCTCCTATATAATTAGACGGTCACAGATGGATAGAGAGACCGAGGGAGACCGAGGGAGACCGAGGGAGCGACAGTACAAGCGAGGAACGGTGTCTAATTAGTAGTGCCCCCTACAGGGGAGTATACCTTCCTCCCTCAGTGGGATTATTTAAACAATCTGTATTTGCACTTGGTATTTGTTATGCATTTTGATGCTCACTCTCACCTGCTCAAGTTGCTCAGTGTGTAAGAGTGTAGGGTTGGTAACACCAGGGTTGTGAATGTTATTCCCACACAGGTCACATAAAGGTAACTGCCAAAATAAAGGAAACACCAACATAGTGTCTTAATAAGGCGTTGGGCCACCACAGGCCAGAACAGCTTCAATGTGCCTTGTCATAGATTCTGCAAGTGTCTGAAACTCTATTGGAGGGATGTGACACCATTCTTCCACAAGAAATTCCATCATCTGGTGTTTTGTTCATGGTGCAAAAACTGAGGCACCGCTCCAGAATCAGGAGTGTTCCAATTGGGTTGAGATCTGGTGACTGACACACCCACCCACCCTTTAAACCCCCTATGCTCATATGAGTCCCCTCTTTCAAAGTCACTGAGATCTCTTCTTCTAGCCATGGTAGACAAAATAATGGGCAACTGGGCATTTTTATACATGACCCTATGCATGATGGGATGTTCATTGCTTAATTAACTAGGGAACCACACCTCTGTGGAAGCACCTGCTTTCAATATACTTTGTACCCCTCATTTAGTCAAGTGTTAACTTTATTTTGGCAGTTAACTGTAAATTGAGTTAATGTCTTGGCTCGGAATTGCTTTGAATAAGTGTGTTCGTTCTATATTATTATACTCTGGGATTGTGGGTGTTGTCCAGAATCACTTCCTGACTCGTCTTAGAGAGAGAGAGAGAGGGTCACCTTAAAACCTCACAATCTGCCAGGTCTACATCTCACGTGTACAAACACTGTTAGAATGCCCTTCACTGGGGTTAAGTCCCTTCGGAGGCATGGGAAAAGAACATCAGGCCTCCCACACTAATACCCAGCTGTGTGTGTGCATCCATGTCCATTCGTCGGGATAAGAGGGATTGAGGGTATAAACTTGTTTCTGATCTTTACAACTCGTCTGCAACTAATCTAAACACACTGCGCATTTGGACCTAGAAACACTAATGTGCTGTTTAATCCTACTATTAGTTTTGCTGCATTCTGAACTTGGTCTATTTTTCAGCAGTAAACGCTCACTCTCAGCACTCTTTAGCAGTAATCTGCAAGTGTGCATGTTTGCTGTTCGGAGTGCTTTATTGTCAAAGTGCACACTACCGTTCTATTGGCCTTCCGAATGAGAACATGAAAGCCAAGTCTGTGATCATGACTTATAGGCGTTTTTGTTCTCCTGGCTCACACACACAGTTTAAATGAAGTATTAGGTGTATTTTAAATGGGCAGTTTTCAAGGCTGCATTTATTTGGGGTCGATTTAAAACTAGGAACTGGGACCGGCGCCTAGGCCCTGCTCATAAAAGCTTGCCTATGAATCTGAGATAAGCACTCTACTTGCTATATCTTAATATATTGGATCGGAATCCATCTTTTTACCACATTTACATTAAGTAATTATGCACAGTGCAATAGCTTTCTAAATGGCCCCACTAAATAATAAGTGCAGAGAACTGTAAGAGAGAGAGAGAGAGAGAGAGAGAGAAAAAAATACTCTGTTGCCCATGATGCATTGGTTAGTATATCACAGGCTTCTGCAGAGAGGTTTCATATTGATCTTGGAAGGCTACAGCGACAGCTGACCCCATTGAACTATTGCTGTTGGAGTGGTAGAGACACACACACACACACACACACACACACACACACACACACACACACACACACACACACACACACACACACACACACACACACACACACACACACACACACACACACACACACACACACACACACACACACACACACACACACACACACACACACACACACACACACACACACACACACACACACACACACACACACACACACACACACACACACACACACACACACACACACACACACACACACTGTAGTGCGCCATATAAGTCCTACAAGTGATCACACAGGTCATTGTATAATCTGTAGTGAACATAAAATGCCTCCGAAGCTGAAGTAACACAGTTACAGTTTTTCCCTGTTAATGTCTTTTCAAGCCGTATTCCCATTTGAAAGCATATTCCTATTTGCCTCAGCGTTATCGGAGAACACATGATAATGTGAATCTAAATGGGTTCAACAACCTAGAAAACGAGTACACAGCTCTTTCCCGTTCTATTTCAAAGCCATACTCCATTTTATTCCTCTTCAACACCTCCACCCCTCTCTCGTGCTCTCTCTCGCGCTCTCTCTGTCGCTTTGTGTCTCTCTGTGTCTCTGTCTCCCTCCCACTCTCTGTCTTTCTCTGTCTCGCTCGCTCTCTCTGTCTTGCTCCGTCGCCTCCCTCCCTCGCTCTCCCTCCCTCGCTCTCCCTCCGTCGCTCTCCCTCCGTCGCTCTCCCTCCCTCGCTCTCCCTCCGTCGCTCTCCCTCCGTCGCTCTCCCTCCCTCGCTCTCCCTCCGTCGCTCTCCCTCCCTCGCTCTCCCTCCGTCGCTCTCCCTCCGTCGCTCTCCCTCCGTCGCTCTCCCTCCCTAGCCTCTGCCTCCGTCGCTCTCGTTCCGGTTCCCTCCGGCGCTCTCGCTCCGGTTCCCTCCGGCGCTCTCGCTCCGGTTCCATCCGGCTCCCTCTCGCGCTCTCTCTCCGGCTCCCTCTCGCTCTCTCTCTCCGGCTCCCTCTCGCTCTCTCTCTCCGGCTCCCTCTCGCTCCCTCTCGCTCTCGCTCTCTCTCTCCGGCTCCCTCTCGCTCTCTCTCTCCTCGCTCTCTCTCTCCGCTCTCTCTCTCTCGCTCTCTCTCTCTCTCCGCTCTCTCTCTCCGGCTCCCTCTCGCTCTCTCTCTCTCCGGCTCCCTCTCGCTCTCTCTCTCGCTCTCTCTCTCTCCGGCTCCCTCTCGCTCTCTCTCTCTCCGGCTCCCTCTCGCTCTCTCTCTCTCCGGCTCCCTCTCGCTCTCTCTCTCTCCGGCTCCCTCTCGCTCTCTCTCTCCGGCTCCCTCTCGCTCTCTCTCTCCCGCTCCCTCTCTCTCTCTCTCTCCCGCTCCCTCTCTCTCTCTCTCTCCGGCTCCCTCTCGCTCTCTCTCTCCCCGGCTCCCTCTCGCTCTCTCTCTCTCCCCGGCTCCCTCTCGCTCTCTCTCTCTCCCCGGCTCCCTCTCGCTCTCTCTCTCTCCCCGGCTCTCTCTCTCCCCGGCTCCCTCTCGCTCTCTCTCTCTCCGGCTCGCTCTCTCTCTCTCGCTCGCTCTCTCTCTCTCCGGTTCCCTCTCGCTCTCTCTCTCTCCGGCTCCCTCGAGCTCTCTGTCTCACTCGCTCTGTCTCTCCCTCTTTTCTTCCTTGCTGGAAGCACTGTGCTGATTATTCCCTAACTCTGACACATTGAATCAGAATACCTTTTTATAACACACTGACTTAAGTAGCTACCTTGTTAAAACATTTTTTCTCCTCTTAGCATGCCAACTTTGAAGTAGATTGCTAGCACTGTAGGAGGCGTTTTGTCAGAAGAGCTCCCTACCGCTCAAAAACTGCTCCAAATGAAGTCGTTGTTTGGGTTTTTTGCCCTTCTCCTCTGACCCAGAGTCATCTGTTCACTCCGATACGCTCTGCTTCACAAACCCCCCAGCCCCCGTGGGTCGTATTTAAAATGTGTGTAGCTACCAAAGGGGGCCTTCTCTTTCCCAGTGTGTCTCTCGCTCGCTCTTTCTCTCTCTGCTTCCTAAATGACATGTGGTGAAATGGATGGCCCTGCAGAACAGCAGCGGTAGCACTAGCAGCGGTAGTACGGTGGTGGCAGCGGCAGCACTAGCAGCGGCAGCACTAGCAGCGGCAGCACTAGCAGCGGCAGCACTAGCAGCGGCAGCACTAGCAGCGGTAGTACGGTGGTGGCAGCGGCAGCACTAGCAGCGGCAGCACTGGCAGCGGCAGCACTAGCAGCGGCAGCACTAGCAGCGGTAGTACGGTGGTGGCAGTGGCAGCACTAGCAGCGGCAGCACTAGCAGCGGTAGTACGGTGGTGGCAGTGGCAGCACTAGCAGCGGCAGCACTAGCAGCGGCAGTACGGTGGTGGCAGCGGCAGCACTGGCAGCGGCAGCACTAGCAGCGGTAGTACGGTGGTGGCAGCACTAGCAGCGGTAGTACGGTGGTGGCAGCGGCAGCACTAGCAGCGGCAGCACTAGCAGCGGCAGCACTAGCAGCGGTAGTACGGTGGTGGCAGCGGCATCACTAGAAGCGGCAGCACTAGCAGCGGCAGCACTAGCAGCGGCAGCACGGTGGTGGCAGAGGCAGCAGCGGTAGCTAACAACAACAGTGGAAAATCCATTCTGCTAAAGCAGGGGGCACAGAGAGTACCGTGAAGATCCATGCTAATGTGGTACAAGGAGAGTAGAGGGGGAGTGTATGGACAAATTCATTGTAGATTCCGGAATGAACTGTGTGTGTGAGAGAGAGAGACGGTCTACCCTGACAGCTCCCTACGATAAGCAGAGGTCATAAAAACACTCTTCCATTGTCTCTGGCCAGCGGAAACCCACTGTTTTTCACCTTCCAATAAAGTCTCCCTCCAGGACCACTACTGGTTCACATACAACTAGGTTGGTAACAGTAACAGTCAGGTTAAATTGGATTTGAAATCGTTTCTAGTTACAGGAGTCTGATCTTCCAGATTGAATATTGTTTGATGGTATCTTTTAAAGGCTCGCCTGTTGGCATTGCTGTTAAGATATGTTTCTATTGAATTCTTTAACAACCAATCAAAGCACAAGCCTGACAGTGAACCAATGAAAATCAATCAATACGGCCCCATCTGTTAAAACACACCTCAGAAAAACAAGTCAGTCACTTCCCCTTTCCTTACGCAACCGCTTGTTCCCTAGGCCTCAACTCCCTACCCCACCACACACACACACACACACACACACACACACACACACAATAGCAGGGATCCTCACACACAGCAACAACTCATCGTGTCAACCTACTATAGTGTGTAGCCATCAGTAATTGGCTTTTACTCCCAACAACATCGTTGAGTCACGTTGACTCACAGCCACGGCGTGCAGCCAGGCGTTCTCATAGAAGAGCTTGTTGTTTGAGTGTCATTCATACAACTGTTATGAACAGGTAGGCCCTGAATCATCATGTGTTGTTTTAAAGGTTGTCATTCATTATAGTATTAAAGAATGTTTATTTCATGTTTTATAGAATAGTTATAAAATGTTGGTCTATCGTCTAATCCTTGGTAGTAGAATGTTTGTCTATCATTTCCCTTGTGCCATTTGGAATAAATTGAACTCTAACGACCTGTTATATTCCAATAACTAGGACCCTATTGAGTCATACCCCCCTTGTCTATAGAATCATATATAGAAAGATATTTAATCATATAGAAAGATATTGAATCATATAGAAAGATATTGAATCATTTAGAAAGATATTGAATCATATAGAAAGATATTGAATCATATAGAAAGATATTGAATCATATAGAACAATATGGAATCATATAGGATCATATAGAGAAAGATATTGAATCATATAGAAAGATATTGAATCATATAGAAAGATATTGAATCATATAGCCAAGATAGCAAATGGAATAAGTAATGCAGTAAGTAAATATTTGAGGAGCTGTTATTTCATGAACACATTGTTTGGTCGTTAGAAGGGACCAGCACGCTATGTTCCTGTATCCTCATGTGAGTCAACAATTAATTTACATTCAAAATCCTATTTCTCCTAACCTTAACCCGTAACCTAACCCCTAAACTTAAAGTAGTCTTTGTCCTCATGGGATATGTCCCCACGAGAGAGCCTTTTCCTTGTTCTAAAATCCCACAAGGATAGAAGAACCAACCACACACAACCACACACAACCACACACAGCCCCTACAACCACACACAACCCCTACATCCACACACAACCCCTACAACCACACACAACCCCTACAACCACACACAACCCCTACAACCACACACAACCCCTACAACCCCTACAACCACACACAACCACACACATCCCCTACAACCACACACAACCCCTACAACCACACACAACCCCTACAACCACACACAACCCCTACAACCCCACACCACACACAACCCTACAACCTACACACACACAACCCCTACAACCACACACAACCCCTACAACCCCTACAACCACACACAACCCCTACAACCACACAGAACCGAGCACACACAACCCCTACAACCACGCACACACAACCCCTACAACCACGCACACACAACCCCTACAACCACACACAACCCGAGAACCACACACAACCCCTAGTACCTACCATTTACTGCCCCCCTCCGCCCCCTAGTGAGAGAGCTTGGGGGGACTATAGCCTTGTTCTGTTCAATGTTCTTTGTGTATATAGTTCAAAACCATTTAAACCAATGAGGGTTCAGAACTATATTTTTGCAGATAGAACCGTTATAGTCCCAAGCTTACCAGTGGTTCAGTCCATTACTGGTTATCAGCTTTTCCTGTCTATTGTACTATACTGCTCCACCCCCACCCTACACCTCTAGTTGGTGCAGCCCTCCAGGCACAATCAAATAATTCATTCTTTCCCTGTTCTATCTAGCTGGCACTTTTTCATCATGTTCTGTTTGCTCCGTATCTCTCTTGCTCTCTCTCCCTGTCGGTCTGTTTTCCCCTTCTCCTTTTCTATCTACTCTGCCTCCTCTCTTTTGATATTTGTTTATTCTATTCCATTTAATATTTCACCAACATGCTTATCCTGCTCCACCACATTTCTCCTGCACTTTCTTTCTGCTGATTGGCCTGTTCTGCCTGCTTCTCTCTCGCTCTCTCTGCCTCCACCTTTCCTCTTTTGCATTTTTCTGATTTTCTACCCTTCTACTTTTCCTGTTTCTCTCTCGCTCACTCTCTCCCCCTTTTCTTTTCTCTCCCCTTCTCTCTGTCTTCCCTCCTTTTCTCTCCCCACCAAGCTTTCTGCTTCTCCCTCCCTCCCCTCTCTCTCTTCCTCCCTCTCCATCCGTCAGGGTCCTGTGAGCTGTGGGGGACACGCTGCATGCTACATGCTCGTCTCCTTCCAAATGGCTTCCTCAGTGATCGCTAATGAAGCGCACGGAGTAGAGCGAGACCTGCTTCCTTCCGACAGAGGAGGACTGGTGTTTGTGTCGCCCTGGACACGGCCTGACAGCCCCCAACAACTAGCTAACTAGTGGGACCACGTTAGCTCAGTACAGAACCACTCCAGTATAGATTGGTGTGGTATAGCAGAGATATAATTCAGTACAGAACCACTCCAGTATAGATTGGTGTGGTATAGCAGAGATATATAATTCAGTACAGAACCACTCCAGTATAGATTGGTGTGGTATAGCAGAGATATAATTCAGTACAGAACCACTCCAGTATAGATTGGTGTGGTATAGCAGAGATCTAATTCAGTACAGAACCACTCCAGTATAGATTGGTGTGGTATAGCAGAGATATAATTCAGGACAGAACCACTCCAGTATAGATTGGTGTGGTATAGCAGAGATATAATTCAGTACAGAACCACTCCAGTATAGATTGGTGTGGTATAGCAGAGATATATAATTCAGTACAGAACCACTCCAGTATAGATTGGTGTGGTATAGCAGAGATATATAATTCAGTACAGAACCACTCCAGTATAGATTGGTGTGGTATAGCAGAGATATAATTCAGGACAGAACCACTCCAGTATAGATTGGTGTGGTATAGCAGAGATATATAATTCAGTACAGAACCACTCCAGTATAGATTGGTGTGGTATAGCAGAGGTATAATTCAGTACAGAACCACTCCAGTATAGATTGGTGTGGTATAGCAGAGATATATAATTCAGTACAGAACCACTCCAGTATAGATTGGTGTGGTATAGCAGAGATATATAATTCAGTACAGAACCACTCCAGTATAGATTGGTGTGGTATAGCAGAGATATATAATTCAGTACAGAACCACTCCAGTATAGATTGGTGTGGTATAGCAGAGATATATAATTCAGTACAGAACCACTCCAGTATAGATTGGTGTGGTATAGCAGAGATATATAATTCAGTACAGAACCACTCCAGTATAGATTGGTGTGGTATAGCAGAGATATATAATTCAGTACAGAACCACTCCAGTATAGATTGGTGTGGTATAGCAGAGGTATAATTCACTACAGAACCACTCCAGTATAGATTGGTGTGGTATAGCAGAGATATAATTCAGTACAGAACCACTCCAGTATAGATTGGTGTGGTATAGCAGAGGTATAATTCAGTACAGAAAGCACAGGACAGACACCTACTGTCTCTAGGACCCCTCTTGTTGTCCAGCTACACAACTGTGCTTTGTGCTATGCTGCAGTGAGCTAAAAACATTGGATGATGTGGTATATCATAGGTAGAGCACACAGAAACAGTACAGAACTCCACAGACAAGCACAGCATCATACGTACTGTATGCTGCAGGGACTTGCTTCAATTCAGCCACAAGAGCATTAGTGATATTGGCCACTGATGTTGGGTGATTAGGCCTGGCTCGCAGTCGGCGTTCCAATTCATCTCAAAGGTGTTCGATGGGCTTGAGGTCAGGGCTCTGTGCAGGCCAGTCAAGTTCTTCCACACCGATCTCGAGAAACTGACTAATTTCTGTATGGACCTCACTTTGTGCACTGTCATTCTGAAACAGGAAAGGGCCTTCCCCAAACTGTTGCCACAAATTTAGAAGCACAGAATTGTCTAGAATGTCAATGTATGCTGTAGCGTTAAGATTTTCCTTCACTGGAACTAAGGGGCCTAGCCCGACCAATGAAAAACAGCCCCAGACCATTATTCCTCCTCCACCAAACTTTACAGTTGGCACTGCATTCGGTCAGGTAGCATCGGTTTGGCATTGGCCAAACCCAGATTAGTTCGTTGGACTGCCAGATGGTGAAGCGAGATTCACTCCAGACAACACATTTCCACTGCTCAAGAGTCCACGAATTTGAAGGCCTGTCCACATACTTTTGTGTATATAGTGTATGTGCTATCTTTATTTGATCACTTTGTTGATGCAGAGAATTTTCCTGTAATTTCCACCTTAAAATGTCAGACTTGATTTGCCTTTTTTTTAAATCAACACCTACAAAAATGACCATTAATTATAATCCACATAATAATTGTCTGTTGCTGCAGGATTACTTTCCTGCTGTGATAAACTGTTCATTTCTCTCTCTCCTCTCTACTTTATTTTTTCTTCGGTCTCTCTCTCTTTCTTGCTCTCTCTTTCTACTGTCTCTCACTCTCTCTCTCTCTCTCTCTCTCTCTCTCTCTCTCTCTCTCTCTCTCTCTCTCTCTCTCTCTCGCTCTCTACTGTCTCTCTCTCTACTCTCTCTCTACTGTCTCTCTCTACTGTCGCTCTCTACTGTCTCTCTCTCTACTCTCTCTCTCTACTGTCTCTCTCTCTACTGTCTCTCTCTCTGTCTCTCTCTCTCTCTCTCTCTCTCTCTCTCTCTCTCTCTCTCTCTCTCTCTCTCTACTGTCTCTTGCATTCAGCACACTCCAGTGACAATTAGGAATGCTACATTGTGGCTCTCACACACTATCACATTGTCGAACCAATTTCCTGCTCTAACCATCACACCGGAGAAACAATGACAAATTCTGGCTCTCGATGGAGATGAAATGGGCTGGATGAAGAGGCTACGCTTGTTTTCCAAGCCCCCCCGCTGTCCCTACCCATGAAGTAACCACAGCACAAATCACTGCTGACACACACACCCACATGCATACGCACACAGGGGCACATACACAGACACGCACAGGCGTATGCATGCTCACATATGCAACAAAGCAAACGCACACATTTCACTGTCAGTCTACACCTGTTTACCAAGCATGTGACAAAGAAATGTTGATTTGACACACCACAGTGCCCGTCAGATGCTGTCCCTTAGCCAGCCCTGCATGTTGACACACAGTCCCTTAAGGCCGTGAGTTACTGAGAGAGGGGGAGAGGGAGCGAGAGAAAGAGATAGGGGGAGACGCGTTTTGAATTGATCATGTCTGATCCTTGCTTAAGTGACCAGCGTTGGCCTAAAGTGCACTGCAGAAGCCTGTATTTAACCCAATAGGTAGTTGGGGGGGCTTCAAGGGTCGATGGTGCAAGGTCATGCATGGGCACAACATGTATGGCTTTGTGTGAGGTGAACTGCCTGGGATTTTTTGTTTGTGAGCTGTGTATGTGTAAGGGTGTGTTACTGTTTGTGTGCCAGCGATATGTTTGCATCAGTGACAGTGTGTGCGATTCAGGTTCTCTAAGTATTTGGGTTTAAGAGAGATTGTTAGTCTGCTTATCAGCTCAGTGGCAGTGTGCATATGGTTGTGTGCATCTGTGTGGGCTATGTGTCTGAGTGTGTGAGAGAGGCAGGGATATTTTAACTTTGTGTGTGTGAAGGATATATTAATCAGTTTGCGTGTGTATGTATCAAACCCCCCTCCTAATCTGTCTCTTTGGATTGGAGAGGGCCCCTCTCTCTAAGCCCCCCTCTCTCCCCTCCATCTCTCTCTCTAAATTCCCAGAACCACCACCCCCACATACACACATCACTCTGACGGGCCCTGACTGCAGGTTAAACACATCAAAAGCTGCCTCAGCTCTCTCTCTGCTATTTCTGCTCTGCCTCAGCGCTCTCTCTCTCTCTCTGCTCTGTCTGTCTCTCTCTCTGCTATCTCTGCTCTGTCTCTCTGCTATCTCTGCTCTGTCTCTCTGCTATCTCTGTCTCAGCTATCTCTCTCTGCTAACTCTGCTCTACGATCTCTGCTCTGTCTCTCTCTCTCTCTCTGCTATCTCTGCTCTGTCTCTCTGCTATCTCTGCTCTGTCTCTCTCTCTGCTATCTCTGCTCTGTCTCTCTCTGCTCTGTCTCTCTCTCTGCTATCTCTGCTCTGTCTCTCTCTCTGCTATCTCTGCTCTGTCTCTCTCTGCTTTGTCTCTCTCTAACTCTGCTATCTCTGCTCTCTCTGCTATCTCTGCTCTCTTATGCTCTTACTGCATGGTGCAGCGCAGAGATGAGTATATCAGCCACTCCCCCTTTCCCTCCCTCCCTTTCTTTCTCCTCTCCTCTCTCCTCTCCTCTCTCTCGATCACGAATAAATAGGAGTAGAGAGGAAATAGTCGGATCCCTCCGAGACAAACACCGTCCTCCCATTACCGCCTCGGTTACGTAAACCGTTGACAGAGGGGACAGTGTGTGACTGCTAATGGCTGCTGGGGCTTGGCCGGTGACCGGGCTGCTGTAACACTACCTCGCAACCAGTATTTTTTTTATTTTTGTGGGAAGTTTTAATCACGAGGTGTGTGTCCGTCCAGGCTGTGTAAATTATAGACCAATCAGAGTTTAATCACTCAGACACAGTGAGCAATATGCCCTCGTCGTCGATACCAGCTCCTATTAATACTCCCATTTACTGCTTAATAAGATGCCCCCAATTTGTTTTTGTTCCGTTTTTGTCTGATCTTTTTTTTTCTCTTTTCTTGCATTTTAATGAGCTGTGGCGCCGGGGGTCCTGTCGCCCGGTTGTTAATGCTCAGGCGTCCCGCTGAAAGCCAGCGTGCGTCTTGGTAAAGAAAGAGGCCTCTGTTCTGTACGTGTCACACCGATAGTCAGTACAACCGGCTCTATAAAAAAAACACACGCTGTTAGCCAGTTTGAGCCGTCCACAGACGCTAACGACCTGGTGTACATGTCATCTCTCCAGGTTAGGGCTAGGGGGGAGCTAAGCTACGGCTATGTTAAGATGGAGAGGGAGATTGTTGAAGATGAAGAATGCACAGTTAACGGCGAGACCCACAGCATTTGTCCTCATAAAACCGTCGCTGACTGATGAAGCCACAACAGCTGGGGGAATGCAATGAAAAGAGAAATGAGGAGATGTTTTGGGGGCCAAGAGGAAAGTGTGTGTGCTCACATCACCAGGGTCTGTCTCGTGCATCTACAAGTCTGGTAGTGAAAAACACCACTCTGACCACTCGAAGTCAAGCACATAGAAAACAACCCCCTCAAGTTAGCACACCATATCACACCTTACATCTTCATATCTTTACACACATGCAATCATTCATTGACATGACAGCAGTGCAGTCTCATACATATCACTGGGGAGCACTTCAAATACCCCTGTTTAAATAGAGGCCCTTTAAAAGCTTTTCTCGTGGGTTCCATGCATTTGGAGAACTTCATGAAAACGGGACAAATCTAGTACCCGCTTTGAAATGGGCCACACCTTGATTAAGTACCATGTCATTGACTAATGTTATGCGTACTAAACATAGCTTCCCCCCCACCTGCCTTGACACACGGGCATATCAAGTGTTATTAAAAACAGCAGCAGGCACTTCTGTGCTGTGATTGATTCTGTGTGAGTCACCCAGCACACGCAGGGTTAAAGTATAGCTGCAGAGTCTTACTGCAGTGTCTGAAGCGTTTGGCTGTTCGCTACAGTACGCCAGGAGAACAAAACGTCACCTCTCTCTGTTTGCTTTTTTCTCTCTCCAAAAATCATTTTTATTGCATTTGTAACATTTGGCACAATACAAATTCATGGTGCTTTTACAAGATAAACCTGTAAAGATCCAACACTGACCTTTTTTTGAATGTTTTTTTTCTTAAAGAAAGTCTTCTCAGTATAAATGTTTTTTCTCTTTTCACTGCATTCTCTGTAGCATTGGTTTAAAAATCACACAGAATGCCTCTTTATTTGAACAAGTCTACCCTCATTTCTCAAAGTCAAGATCGTATGTTAAACAACTCGTCTTTTTAAATAGAAGTTACAAGTTAGAAAATAGTTTCAATGTATTTATTTTTAATATAATATGCTTCTCTATCACCAGTCCATGGTACTTTCAATAGTTTCATATATAGATTTATTTATAAGCATGTACAACAAGAAATGTTCAGTCTTTTTAAGTTTTGCACTCTGTACAAAAAAAGAAAGTTCCTGTCTTTTCCCCCGTTGTGCATTCTATTGCATGTAGTTATGAGAAGAGAGGGGTGGCTATGGGGATTTGGACGTGGCTGGGGAGGGGGGTTGTGTGGGGGGCTTTAAATCTGAGTCTCCTGAACCTTCTCCTTGGTGTGAGTTTTTATGACAAAGGGCTCAGGGAGGTTTGTGATGGCGCTGGGCAAGGTTCGAGGGAGAGAGTTCCCAATGTTGTTCTCTGTCCATTTAGCCCCATGTCCTGCTGGCTTGTACGTGTTGTATTTGGGCTTGAGGGTGCGGTAGTCCACCTTGTGATGGTCTGCTTTGTGGGGACTGGAATCCATTTTGGGTTTCTGGTTGCCATAATCCTGTTTGTGGGGGCTGTTGTAGTCTGATTTGAAGACGATGTAGTCCGGCGCGGCCTTGGGGGTGTGTTCTGATTTGGGTTTGTATTGACTGTTGTCGGGTTTGGATTTGTGTGTACTGTACTCCGGTTTGGATTTGTGTGTACTGTACTCCGGTTTGGATTTGGACTGAGTGCTGTAGTCAGGTTTGTAAGGGCTGTAGTCTGGTTTAGGTCGTGGGTGAGTGCTGTAGTCAGGTTTGAATGGGCTATAGTCTGGTTTGGGTTTTGGATGAGTGCCATAATCTGGTTTGAAGGGGCTATAATCTGCTTTCGGTGTTCTCGGGTGAGTACTACTGCTATAATCCTGTTTGAAGGGACTATAATCTGCTTTAGGTGTTCTCGGGTGAGTACTGTAGTCAGGTTTGAAGGGGCTATAGTCCGCTTTAGGCTGCTTGTGAGTGCTATATTCAGGTCTGAATGGGCTATAGTCAGCCTTTGGTCTATGAAGGCTAAAATCTGGTGTAGATTTGTGGGTGCTATATTCCACTGTAGATTTGTGGGTAGTGTAGTCCACGGTTGGTTTATAGGTGGTGTACTCAGCCTTGGGCTTGTGTATAATGTAGTCTGGTTTGGGCATGTGGATTGTGTAGTCCCCCTTGTAGTCGGCTTTGGGTTTGGGGAAGCCATAGTCTGTTTTGTGGCTGATATAATCCAGTTTTTGGATGCTGTTGTGGTCTCGTATCTCGGGCAGCGTGTGGTCTCGGATCTCGGGCAGCGTGTGGTCTCGTAGCTGGTTGGCAGCAGAAGCAGGCGGCGGCAGGTCCTCCTCGTCCACCTGGATGATTTCTACCGTACGGGTGGCTGCCACCGTGCTCCGCTGCTGGTGGCGCTTCCTCAGCTTGTAGAAAGCAATGAGCATGACGGCGGCCAGCAGCGTGACGGCTACGAAGCAGCCGATGATGATCTTGGTGGTTTTCATCATCTCGTCCAGGCTGGGGACTGTGTCGGGTGGCTTGACCGTGGCAGACTTGGAGGCAGGAACGGCGGACGGTCGGGCGCCTGGCTGGCCCTCTGTGTTCTGGAGCAGAACGGTGGGAGTAGAGATGAAGACGGGCTGAAAGAGGGAGGGCGAGGCGGTGGTGGTGGTGCCAGCGCCCACCGCACCTCCCCCTGCTTCTCCTCCAGCCCCCCTACCAGTGTTAGGAGCGCTCGTTGTGGGCTTGGGCTTGGGCATCTCCGTGGTGGGTCCCGGCACTTCCACTGTCACCGTGGTGAAGTAGCTGAGGTTGGACGTGTTGAGTTCAGCCGCGCTCACGTTGAGGTAGGCCGAGGCGTTTGAGTTGCCAGCCGCGTTGGACACCATGCAGGTGTAGGTGCCTGTGTCAGCCGCAAGGACATTGGAGAAGTTGAGTGTGCCATCGTTGAGCACGGCGATCCGCTGGTGGGCCGAGGCGTGCGTCAGGACGGTCCCATTGGGCAGAAGCCACCGAACCGAGGACATTGGCGCAGTCCGGCAACGGAGCTCCGCTACGCGCTCTGCCGAAATATTCAAGTCTCTTGGCGCGTCGCCTATGAAGGGGGCAGAGCACTGGAGCACGCCGGTCTCCCCCCGGTCCACCTCCACCAGCTGGCGGCCCCGCATGTGGGCCGGCGCGTGGCATCGGCCACAGCAGGTAGAATTGGTAGGGATGTACTCTCGCAGCCATCGCGCCAGCCACAGGGCTTCACAGCCACAGTTCCAGGGGTTGTGGTGGAGGTGCAGCTCCACCAGGTACCTGAGGGGGGAGAACAGGTCGTGCGGCAGGGCGCTCAGGTTGTTGTGGGCTAGGTTGAGCTCCACCAGCGAGCTCAGGTCGTCAAAGGCATTGCGCTCGATCATCCCAATCTGTGAATTCATCACCCACAGCTTCTTGAGTGAGCGTAGGCCCCGGAAGGAGCCTGGCTTGATTTCGGAGAAGAGGTTCTCCGAGATCTCCAGCTCCTCCAGGCCCAGCAGGGGGCTCAGATTGGGCATCTCCCCCCGGATGTTGCACATGCCCAGGTTGAGGTACTTGAGGTTGTGCAGGCCCTCAAAGGCGCCATCGGAGATGAAATCCAGCTTGCGCAGCTCGCCCAAGTCCAAACGCATGAGCGAGGGCACTCGGTTGAAGGCATACGAAGGGATGCTCTCGATGGGGTTATTCCTCAGCCATAATTCCCTGAGCTTGGACAGGTACTCAAAGGCACCACTGGGCACCCCAGTTAGCCGGTTGTCAAATAGCTCCAGGGTGTTTAAGCTGGTGAGGCCATTGAAGGCGCCCACCTCGATCTGCCGGATGGCGTTGCGGCCCAGCTGCAGAACCTCAAGGTGGTGCAGGTGTCGGAAGGTGTCGGCCTGCACCTCTCCAATGGCATTCTCCATCAGGTTGAGGTGGCGCGTGTTGGCGGGGATGCCCGGGGGCACGCGAGTGAGGCCGCGCCGAGTGCACACCACTTTGCTCAGCTGGCTACTACACGAGCACTGCGGTGGGCAGCCCTGAGGGCCTGGCGCTGCCGCCCCCGCCATAGCCAGAGAGGCGCTGCTCCACGCTCGCGCCATCAGGAACACAACACAGAGCAGGGTGGCTCGACGCACAGCTACCCGCCCCAGGAGACTCATGATGTGGCACGCTCATAATTCAGCATCGTCCGGGGGAGAGGGTTGGGGGTCGGTTGGTTGAATGGGTTGGTGGTCGAAAGTGGGGGGGGGTGAGGTATAAAGAGGGGAGGGAGGAGAGGGCTGGCCCTACCCCGGATTAAGCAAGACTCTGGCTCTCTTTTCCATGGACACTACTGGAGGGGGGAGGGCAACTGCTCTTAAATGTTTCAGAGACAGAGAAAAAAATTATAGAATAGGAGATGGAGATGATTGAAATAGGGTTGGAAATGCTAGACACCTACCTCAAGCTTTTTTTTTATACAGGTCCTTACGAGATTGTTTGTCAATCACAGAGTGTTTAAATCAGGTATATAATCCAAGGAGCAGAAAAATAAAGACTTTTCTTTCTGCTCTGTTAGAAGCAAATGAAGTGAAGATTCTTTGCCAAAATGGCCCCTTTTTTATAATTCCACACAAGCGAACATCATCCGAAGAAGGAAAAGATGTGAAGGCCCATCCGAAGCATGTGTTTTAGATGGGTAGGAATCCAGTCAGGCTCCTATAGCAGTACACGCTCGCTCGCCTCAGCTGCTCTTCTCCCGCTTGTCCTTGGAATCCGCCGCTCGATGTTTCCGCCGAACGCCTTCTCCAAGTCTCCATAGCACAAACGCGTGCTCACCGACACACACACACTCCGCACTCTGAAAACCCAAGGCAGAGAAGAAAAATGGGTGGGGGTTTCAGGGTAGAGGGAGGGGGGGTTAAGGAGGAAGAATGAACAATTCCACAGTCCTTTCAAATTTCTTCCCCTTTTGTTTGAGAGGGGGGGGCAGGACCCCCCCTTTCCTTTCCCTTGGCTCTTTCTATTTTTTGGTGGTCAGTCAGTCCACCCTCTCTCTCTGTGTGTCGCGTCGTGTCCACTTGATTTCTGTAGCGCTCGGCAGGGTTGAAAAGGCTACGCGACACACACTGCGGTCATTAGCTTATTTCTCCTCTTAACTAGCTCTGCGCTCCAGCACAGCAGCACGCAAACACGGCTCGCCAGCAGCGGCGCTCACACACACACACAGCAGCTGCAGCCTGCCTCCCGCGCACTTCCCAATAATCCGTCAATTTCTTCAGAGGGTGGGTGGGGGTTTGTAACAGAGTTGAGAGAGGGTGGGGGGCGTAGAGTAGATTCAGCAGCAATATCAGCACAGCAAAAAGAGGCTAAAGCACCATCTCCCTCGGTCTCTTTCTCGTTCCTGTTTTCAATCCCTTTTTTTTTCTTCCCCGCGCGGCAGAATAGGAGAGTGAAGCAAGAGAGAGCCGAGCGGGGCACAGGCGTGAATGTTATAGCAGCATCGATAAGGAAAACAGATCCGCTGTATAGCAGCAGATGAGCGAGAGCGGGGATGTGTATCTCTTTCTCTTTCTCCCCCTCTCCCGTTCTTCTCAACCCCTGCAGTGTCCTGAGGTAGTGGCCAAGCTCAAAGCACTCAGTCCTTTGTGTGTGCCAGCGCGAAGCCTCTCAACTGTGTTAGCTTCCACTGTCCTCTCTTTCTCTCGTTTCTCTCTCTGGCTCCCTGGTTTAGAGGAGAATAAAGCGCTTCCCAGGTGAACTGGAGAAAACGGCAGCGTGTCCCCACAGCAACACGATTTTAACCCCTGCAGCCCCGGTGTTAATCCTGCTGCTCAGGTTATTCCAGCACGTTTTTCTGGTGCCAGTGTGGTGCAAGGCTGCTCTCACTCTCTCTCTTTCATTCGCTTGTTCACTCTGTTGCTCTTTCTCTTTTGTCCTTGAGTGGGAAACGTGAATGTACTGCTGACGCATCCTGCTCGGAGCAGTGCATTGGTTTGATGCAGTGTTTTTGTGCATTAACTAATCCCCCCCTTCTTTCGTTCTTCTCTTCTCTTCTCTCTCTCTCTCTCTCTCTCTCTCTCTCTCTCTCTCTCTCTCTCTCTCTCTCATTCTACCCTGTTCCTCTCCCCTCTCACTCTTCTCTCCAGTTTCACTCAAGCCATTGCTCTTGCTCTCTCTCCTCGTTAGCCTGTCTACTCATTTTTTTTCTCTCCCCCATTGCTCTCTCTCGCGCTCGCTCTCTCTCTCCGTCCTGTCAGAAGGTCAATGTAGAGTGAGTGTATCCTGCCTGACGTGTGGGTGTGTGCGCGTGCACACGTGCGCCCTGGGACATTTTGAGAACTGGATGGCGGGAGATGGTCTACCGTTGAGTGAGGTAGAGAATGAGGAAGTGAAAAAGAGAGGGACAGAGAGAAGTGAATGAGGGAGGGAGATAAAGAGAGGGGGACAGAAGTGAGAGGAGAGATAGTGGGACAGAGAAGTGAGAGATGAAGAGAGAGGGACGAAGAAGTGAAAGGGGGAGGGAGAGATGAAGAGAGGGACAGAGAGAAGTGGGAGATAGGGACAGAGAAGTGATAGAGAGAGGGACAGAGAGAAGAGTCGCTCTGATTTCGATGATAAACATACCTCTTTTTGATGAATGATTTTACTCTATCTACTGTCTCTTTCTCTCTCTCGTTCTCTCTCTTTCGCTCTCTCCCTCTTGCTCGCTTTTTCCCTTTCTCTCTCTCCTTCTGACTCGCTCTCTCTCGGTCTCCCTATTTCTCTCTCTCTCTCTCTCTCTCTCTCTCTCTCTCTCTCTCTCTCTCCTCCATTTCCCAGGAACAGGGAAGAATATCTGACTCCTTCCTTTCCCCACTATTCTCTCTCCCTTCAACTCCCTCTCTCGCTCCCACCTCTTCCTCTCCCTCTCTCCTCTTCCTGATGTGAGTGAATGGTGATTAGTCAGGGGTCCGGCCCCTGGTCGGAGAGAGGGATGCTGCTGACTGGTGCTTGGAGCACACCAGGCCACCGTGCAGGGTCTTCTTGGTGTGTGTACAACAGGGATTCCTCAACTAGACACAGATGGGTTTTTTTCTTTTGTGGATGGTCATGGGGCTGGAACATAAGTACAAATAATTTGTAGGCTGCGCATTGAACGCAAGAAGATATAATATTTGACTAAAACATGATAATTTCAAACCTTGCTTACATTTGTATATGATCACACTTGGGGATACTTTGGAAAATATTTCCAAAATTCAAATTACTCAATGCTGTTTTTTTACAGTATTTTATGTCCAACAATAAAACTATTGTTCATTTCTATATTTTTTTGCTCAGAAAACCCATAAAGTCACTTGGCCGCCAGCTGGGGAACCCTGGTTCAGAACATAGAATTACAACTGATAAGGGAGGTCCTCATTAGACATCACCGGCAACAACGTCGCCTAACAAACCCACCGTCACTGGACCAGACAGGACTGACAAAAAGTGCTCTTCACTGACGAGTCGCGGTTTTGTCTCACCGGGGGTGATGGTTGGATTTGCGTTTATTGTCGAAAGAATGAGCGTTACACCGAGGTCTGTGCTCTGGGGCGGTGTGTCACAGCACCATCGGACTGAGCTTGTTGTCAATGCAGGCAATCTCAACGCTGTGCGTTACAGGGAAGACATCCTCCTCCCTCATGTGGTATCCTTCCTGCAGGCTCATCCTGACATGATCCTCCAGCATGACAATGCCACCAGCCATACTGCTCATTCTGTGTGTGATTTCCTACAAGACAGGAATGTCAGAGTTCTGCCGTGGACAGCGAAGAACCCGGATCTCAATCCCATTGAGCACGTCTGGGACCTGTTAGATCGGAGTGTGAGGACTAGGGCCATTCCCCCCAGAAATGTCTGGGAACTTGCAGGTACCTTGGCGGAAGAGTGGGGTAACATCTCACAGCAAGAATGGGTAAATCTGGTGCAGTCCATGAGGAGGAGATGCACTGCAGGACTTAATGCAGCTGGTGGCCACACCAGATACTGACTGTTACTTTTGATTTTGACCCCCCCTTTGTTCAGGGACATATTATTCAATTTCTGTTAGTCACATGTCTGTGGAACTTGTTCAGTTTATGTCTCAGTTGTTGAATCTTATGTTCATACAAATATTTACACATGAAAATAAATGCAGTTGACAGTGAGAGGATGTTTATTTTTTTGCTGAGTTTAGTTGATTTTGGCTCTGAAAACACACACACACACACACACACACACACACACACACACACACACACACACACACACACACACACACACACACACACACACACACACACACACACACACACACAGTCGGAAGACCTAACCCGGGATAATCTGCACAGCTCCATGAACCCAGTCACAACATCAGCCTGCAATGTCAATTGCCCTTCTGTTATAATGGGCCAAGCCCAAATGTAATGTGTGTGGATGAGGTGAGCAGTGGTACTGGCAGGCGCTCAGAGTGGGAACAGTGTGTGTGTGTTGCGTTTGACCCAAGGGTCTCATACGAGAATTCCTTACCAAAATTACCCATAACCCCCCCATCAATAATGTTGTTGATATATCCTTGGCTGTGCTAAAGCACTGTCCAAGCAGTGCTGGTGGTCATATGACGTTACGGTGATCCATAATGGCAGAAGGGAGCCTGGTTGAGTTGTGACGGCTTCCATGAGGGGATCTGATGAATTTAACGTTGAAAGACTTAACTGCCTGACCACCACCATGCCACCCTCTCGTGCCCGCTAGCCCTAACGTGCCTGCTGCTGCCTCGAATGCCCTGGACCGCCCGGCGTGGTTTGTGGGCACAAGACGACCCACTTTTTGGCACGGTGGGTCTGCCAGTCAGTTAGCGTTTCAAGGGTAGACGTTGTGTGTGTGTTTGTGGAGTGCGTGGTGCAGAACCCAGGCCTTGGGGCAACAGCCAGCGAGTCTGGGATGCTACCAGTCGCATGTAGGTCAGCTGTGTGTTTGTGTGAGATATGAGATGAGAGGGAGCGAGAGGACCAATGAGTATATGTCTTGCCGTATATCCCTAATGCTAATCTGATTATATACTGTACACAGTAGCAGGATGATAGATCTAATGAATATTATGTCATTGCCCAGCCCTTGCCAGAAATTAGGATTTGTGTCCATTCTGTTTAGTTTGACAGTGTAGGCTAAAGACCAGGGGTGGGCAACATACGAGCCCATTCAATCATGCCTTGGGGAGATTTGAGTAAAAAATATACAAAAACTATTGGGAAATGTATTATTTTGGGTTAAGGTCCAGGTCACTCTTGAATGTCCAAAACTATATGGAAATTATTTTAAAATTCTAGTTTCAACTCACTGCCCCTTTTTCTGTCCGGCAAATTGCTTTTTCTCCCGACATCCTCAGACATGGATGGACGTGGGATACTGCCTTGTATCATGGGTGACCTGGCTGCTATAGCGCCTGTGTGCTTGGGGAAAGACGTCTCTGCTTCTGTGTGTGTGTTTTCTGAGTTTGTATGTGCTCATTTCTTTTTGCATTAGCTGTGTGTTCATAGTGTTTGTGTGTGTGTGTCCTTCACCTCTACAGTATCTAGGGAGACCACAGTCCTCTCTCTCATCAGTTCTGCTCAGCCTCATCCCCAGTTAACTGGGTTTAACCATTTCTCCAGCCCACTGCCCAGCCCTCCCTGGGAAGTCCCCTTCTCTGTGTGTCTGTCTGTGTGTCTGTCTGTGTGTCTGTGTGTCTGTCTGTGTGTCTGTCTGTCTGTCTGTCTGTCTGTCTGTGTGTCTGTCTGTGTGTCTGTCTGTGTGTCTGTCTGTGTGTCTGTCTGTGTGTCTGTCTGTCTGTCTGTGTGTCTGTCTGTCTGTCTGTGTGTCTGTCTGTGTGTCTGTCTGTCTGTCTGTGTGTCTGTCTGTCTGTCTGTCTGTGTGTCTGTGTGTCTGTGTCTGTGTGTCTGTGTGTCTGTCTGTCTGTCTGTGTGTCTGTGTGTCTGTCTGTCTGTCTGTCTGTCTGTCTGTCTGTTGGTCTGGTCTTTCTGGTCCGTCCTGTCCCTCTTTTTTCAGTTTTCAATCCTCTGCTAGTTTTAGTATTATTTTTCAGAGGGAACACACACTGACTGACCTTGGGGAAGAGGACAGGGGTCGGACACTTCTTTTCCTATTTTTCATTTCAATTTCCAGGAATTAATTCTGGGAGAGATTACACCCACAAAGACCGCCGCCACCCCGGCGAGAGAGCTTAAACCGTGTGTGAGGGATTTTACCATTAATCATTATTCTCACTACACACACCATACACTCGCACCAGTGTGACAGCTGGCAGTTGTCCAGCATACAATGGACACACACACACCTGTACACTCACCCAGACATATGCTACATTGCAACTAGATTAAATATTCTAGATTCGTCTTCTGTAATCCACCTGGGTTGGGTTCAATGTGAGTTTTATTTTATCACGTTAAGCTGTCAGTTAAATGACCTTAGGTGAATTTAACCCACCATAGATAATCTCACCTCAACCTGTGTGGCCTCTTTGTCTGTCTCTTGTCTCTCTCACACTCTCCTCTCCTTCTTAACAGTTTATTAGTGCGTGGTCTAATATTTGAAGGCCAGTCAGTGGTTAATTGTATTTGCCCAGATGGTGTGGGAGTGTGAGACGTGGTACATGTGTGACATGTTATTGGGTGCTTAAGGGTTCAGTCTAAGTGAATCCACACTTCAACTCCCCCTCTTTGTCTCTCTCTCCCTCTCTCACCCTGTTGATCTCTACCTCTTTCTCCCCTCTTCCTCCTCATCTCTATCTTTCTCTCTCGATCTACCCTCCCCCTCTCTCTCCTTTCATCCCCCTAGTGTGCTCCAGCAGCTCACACAATAGCCATTGTTTATAGACTAATGACCTTCATTATGTTTGGGGCCAGTTTGTAGCCCCGCCAGAGCTAGTGGATTAGCTAGCCTCATGTCAGCTGGATGTGGAAGAAAGCAGGCTTAAAGTAGCCAACCCAGTGATCATGCTCATCATCATCATCGCCTGTTAAAACCCTTCTAAATAGCCCTGGCAGACAAACATTTAATAAAAAGACTATTGAAGTCGCCCAAATTGAGAATCATATCTTTTTTGATATGGCTTGTTGCACATCTGAGGCATAGCGTTTATGGTCGTGAGATTTGAAGGTCAATTGTGTGTAGTTTAGCCTAACAATGTTTGGATTTAGTAATCTTGTGTTTCTTTTAGTGTGACCTTTTAGATATTTAGTGGTGTAATTAGCCAAAGTGTTTGTGTTAATGTTCTGACACACACACACACACACACACACACACACACACACACACACACACACACACACACACACACACACACACACACACACACACACACACACACACACACACACACACACACACACACACACACACACACACACACAGAGTCACATTTAGGAACGCATCCAACCAGTGCTCTCCCTGGCATCCGGTACCAAGGGGGTGGGGCCAATCCCCTGTTGCTCCCCCATTCTACCATATGCAAATTCCCCCGCCGTCTATCCCGGCCACGTCATTGGTTGAGAAGGCTCCATTAAGATTCCGGAAGCGTTGTGGCGTGCGCATTATCCCTCACTGTGTCGCCTTGCCAACCGCCTGACGGGCTAGCGGGCTGTAAATAGAGAGGGCTCCATTCTCAGCTCCGTGGGTAAAGACATGTTAATGCCCAACCATGAGAGGCCTTAAATCTCCCTGACTTTTAGCTGCTTGGGAGCAGAGGACGTGTGGGGGGTTACTCTGGGTACTTTGCCCTACTCTCTCAATCTCCCTGTTCTCCCGTTCCTCTCTTGTCCTTTTCAGGGGCTGGTGAAAATTAAACTTGCCTGTCTGTCTCTCTCTCTGAGTTTGCTGGCTAGCTGAGCGCATTCCCAATTGCAGCACAGCCGTGCTAAAGAAAGCCTCTAAGAGCTAGTCTAATATTCTGTCCAAACTGTTTTATGGTCAGTCTCTGCCTAGCGAACTCTTTGAACGTGACCACTGAAATATCAAATCAAATCAAATGTATTTATATAGCCCTTCGTACATCAGCTGATATCTCAAAGTGCTGTACAGAAACCCAGCCTAAAACCCCAAACAGCAAGCAATGCAGGTGTAGAAGCACGGTGGCTAGGAAAGACTCCCTAGAATGGCCAAAACCTAGGAAGAAACCTAGAGAGGAACCAGGCTATGTGGGGTGGCCAGTCCTCTTCTGGCTGTGCCGGGTGGAGATTATAACAGAACATGACCAAGATGTTCAAATGTTCATAAATGACCAGCATGGTCGAATAATAACAAGGCAGAACAGTTGAAACTGGAGCAGCAGCACAGTCAGGTGGACCGGGGACAGCAAGGAGTCATCATGTCAGGTAGTCCTGGGGCATGGTCCTAGGGCTCAGGTCCTAGTTGAAACTGGAGCAGCAGCATGGCCAGGTGGACTGGGGACAGCAAGGAGTCATCATGTCAGGTAGTCCTGGGGCATGGTCCTAGGGCTCAGGTCAGTTGAAACTGGAGCAGCAGCATGGCCAGGTGGACTGGGGACAGCAAGGAGTCATCATGTCAGGTAGTCCTGGGGCATGGTCCTAGGGCTCAGGTCAGTTCAAACTGCAGCAGCAGCATGGCCAGGTGGACTGGGGACAGCAAGGAGTCATCATGTCAGGTAGTCCTGGGGCATGGTCCTAGGGCTCAGGTCCTCCGAGAGAGAGAAAGAAAGAAGGAGAGAATTAGAGAACGCACACTTAGATTCACACAGGACACCGAAAAGGACAGGAGAAGTACTCCAGATATAACAAACTGACCCTAGCCCCCTGACACAAACTACTGCAGCATAAATACTGGAGGCTGAGACAGGAGGGGACAGGAGACACTGTGGCCCCATCCGAGGACACATGCTATGTCAACATTTGAATGTGGATAGTTTTGCCACACTCCCAATTGTGGCATTGTATTAAAACCTTTGTATCTTGCATTCTCTACTTACCTCCAGTTTCCCACAGTCTTCCATGAAACGGCAGGGTAAGCGTAGAAACTCCATCAGAAACCATGTGGGAGGATTAGGAGGGGAGGGGAGGCAGGTTAGATCGGGACAGAAGGGAACAGCTTTCATCCCCAAAATCTGTCACAGATATATGCCAGACTATCAACAATGGTCAGACTGAGTTCAATGCCCACAGCCTGTGTGTGTGTGTTCCTGTCTGTCACAAATCCCTTCCGCAGGAAGATACAGATGCACAGTCAGGCACTGTTAGTTGGTACATCGCAAAGGTGATGAGGGATATCACCTGCTTCTATGTTTTTTTTGGGGGGGGGTAGAATTGTTGGGAGTTTCTGTTCAGGGAAAAAAGGTGTGTGTGTTGCAGTAGGTGTGAAAATGTAAGTTGTAATAAGTGTGTGCACGTATGTGGTTGTTGTGTATTTATTGGTACCTAATGCTGATCTCATGATTCTGACACTCCCACCCCACTCCTGCATGGACTATCTGAACCAGTCTCCTCGTACAAACCTACTGCAGTCAGTTTCTCTAAAATTTCATCTCTATTCCTCTCCTCCCCTTTTAAAACCTGAGGATTTGTCCAAACAAGCTAAGTGGGTCTAATCTGGTGCGTACGCCTGTCATACAGACATGTTACTCCAAGAATCCTCCACAGAACACTCAACCAGCCAAGCAGCTTTGCAGCACCAGGAATAAAAGAAACAGCAGTGGAGAGGGAGAAGGCGAGGCAATCGGCAAAGGAGTGGAATATGACGTCCAAAAGAGAGGGGGAGAAAGACGGAAAAGAGGAATAAATCCCCTTAAACCAGGGGCCTGTGACCTTTCTTAAATGTGTTTTCTGTTGCAAGGCAATTTGGGATTTCCCCAGAGGTGGGGCTGACTGGACTCGGCCAGGCAGGCTGCTCAGTAGCTCTAGTGAAAGGAAAAAAGCAATGGCTAGCACTTTCTAAGTTGAAGTCAATAACAGGTTTGGCCATTCTATCAGGGCCTCTCTCTCTGTGTTGAGAGCTCAGGGATGGAGAAATGGGCGTTGATTGAGTTCTTAAAAATACTCCTTCCTTCCAACAATCGCTTGTGAAAAAGCGAGGGAGCATGCGCTGAGGAAAAAGTAGACAGGAAAGAGACTGTTGATGGATGGCCTGGCAGAGATGTATTACTGCAGAGATGTATTACTGCAGAGATGTACTACTGCAGAGATGTACTACTGCAGAGATGTACTACTGCAGAGATGTACTACTGCAGAGATGTACTACTGCAGAGTACTACTGCAGAGATGTACTACTGCAGAGATGTACTGCTGCAGAGATGTACTGCTGCAGAGATGTACTGCTGCAGAGATGTACTGCTGCAGAGATGTACTACTGCAGAGATGTACTACTGCAGAGATGTACTACTGCAGAGATGTACTACTGCAGAGATGTACTGCTGCAGAGATGTACTACTGCAGAGATGTACTACTGCAGAGATGTATTACTGCAGAGATGTACTACTGCAGAGATGTACTACTGCAGAGATGTACTACTGCAGAGATGTACTACTGCAGAGATGTACTACTGCAGAGATGTACTACTGCAGAGATGTACTACTGCAGAGATGTACTACTGCAGAGATGTACTACTGCAGAGATGTACTACTGCAGAGATGTACTACTGCAGAGATGTACTGCTGCAGAGATGTACTGCTGCAGAGATGTACTGCTGCAGAGATGTACTACTGCAGAGATGTACTACTGCAGAGATGTACTACTAACAGGTTTGGCCATTCTATCAGGGCCTCTCTCTGTGTTGAGAGCTCAGGGATGGAGAAATGGGCGTTGATTGAGTTCTTAAAAATACTCCTTCCTTCCAACAATCGCTTGTGAAAAAGCGAGGGAGCATGCGCTGAGGAAAAAGTAGACAGGAAAGAGACTGATGGATGGCCTGGCAGAGATGTATTACTGCAGAGATGTATTACTGCAGAGATGTACTACTGCAGAGATGTACTACTGCAGAGATGTACTACTGCAGAGATGTACTACTGCAGAGATGTACTACTGCAGAGATGTACTACTGCAGAGATGTACTACTGCAGAAATGTACTGCTGCAGAGATGTACTGCTGCAGAGATGTACTGCTGCAGAGATGTACTACTGCAGAGATGTACTACTGCAGAGATGTACTACTGCAGAGATGTACTACTGCAGAGATGTACTACTGCAGAGATGTACTACTGCATGGCAACAAGGGGGGAAATGGAGACATAAAGAGGAAAGAGAGAGAGGAAACAAGTGTGAATGGGCCTGGAGGGCCTGGAGATCAGAGACCGTGGGAGTCCAGACTGTTTCACTGGGCTTGAGAGATTGAGACGCACACAGATAGGTCTAATGCACATAGATTTAGCCCCAAAACTCCTATTCTTCAAATCCCTTTTCATATGTTAGCATTTTTACCAGGGCTTACAGGGATTAAAGTGGGCACGGCTGGCCGGCTTGTGTCGGGAACGGAGAGATCCAGAAAGATGAGTGTAGAGGAGAGGACACACTGTGTGTGGCGGTAGATGGGCTAGTGTGTGTGTGTGTGTGTGTGTGTGTGTGTGTGTGTGTGTGTGTGTGTGTGTGTGTGTGTAATCCATTGCCTGACAGATACAGTAACGACACTAGTCATATCAGCACAGTTTGGCCCACAGTATGCTGTTAGTATGTTGGAAAGCATCGCTTGCAATTTTCATGAACCTTCCCTCAGTTATATTTAGCAAAAGTTGAAAGATGGGCAAATTGAATTTGTATAGCTTACAGTTGGGTTTCTACATTTTCCTTTGTCAGCTAAACTTAGCATTGGCCTACATGTTAAGTCCCATTTATTTTCCATTAACCTAGACCTGGATGGGTTCTATGCTACAGTGCCTTCAGAAAGTATTCATACCCCTCCACTAAATCCACATTTTGTTGTTACAGCCTGAATTCAACATGGATTAAATGTTTTTTAAATTCTAACCCATCTACACACAATACCTCATAATGACAAAGTCAAAACATGTTTTTAGAAATATTTGCATATTTATTGAAAATTAATTAGGCATATCTCATTTACATAAGTATTCACATCCACGAGTCGATACATGCTAGAATCACCTTCGGCACCGATTACAACAACGTTTTTCTGAATCTCTAAGAGCTTTGCACAACTGTAGATATTTGCACTTTTTTTATTTTTTATGATTCAAGCTCTGTCAAGTTTGTTGTTGATCATTGATACATTTTCAAGCTGATATGTCAAAACTGTAACTAGGCCACTTCGGAACATTCAATGTTGTCTTGGTAAGCAATTCCAGTGTATATTTGGCCTTGTTTTAGGATATGTTTTGGAATATTTGCATTCTCTACAGCCTATGTTTATACTGTGGAGTAGCTACAATGTTGTTGATCCATCCTCAGTTTTTCCTGTCACATTCATTAAACTCAAACTGTTTTAAAGTAACCATTGGCCTCATGTTAAAATACTTGAGCGGTTTCCTTCCTCTCCGGCAACTGAGTTAGGAAGGACGGCTGTATCTTTGTAGTGACTGGGTGTATTGATACACCATCCAAAGTGTAATTAATAATTTCACCAATCTCAAAGGGATATTCAATGTCTGCTTTTTTTTTTTTACCCATCTACAAATAGGTGCCCTACTTTGCATGGCATTGAAAAACCTCCCTGGTCTTTGTGGTTGAATATGTGTTTGAAATTCACTGTTCGACCTTCTAGATAATTGTATGTGTGGGGTACAGAGATGAGATAGTAATTCAAAGATGTTAAACACTATTATTGCACACAGAGTCCATGCAACTTATTTGACTTGTTAAGCACATTTTTACTCCTGAACTTCCTTAGACTTGCCATAAAAAAGGGGTTAAATACTGACTGACTCAAGACATTTTAAGCTTTTAATTTTTAATCACAAAGTAAAATAATAATCTAAAAATATAATTCCACGTTCACATTATGGGGTATTGTGTGTAGGCCAGTAACACACCATTTCAATTTAATCCATTTTAGATTCAGGCTGTAACGCAACAAAATGTGGAAAAAGTCAATGGATGTGAATTGTTTCTGAAGGCACTGTAGGTAGTGGAACGACAAGGTCAATGGACTTCTAGGAGAGAGAGGCCTACTTTACATTAACCACCAGTTCCTCAAACTATAGTGTACATCTAATGCCCTAACCATCACTTACATCATAAATTGGCCTTTAGGTGTGTGTGTGTGTGTGTGTGTGTGTGTGTGTGTGTGTGTGTGTGTGTGTGTGTGTGTGTGTGTGTGTGTGTGTGTGTGTGTGTGTGTGTGTGTGTGTGTGTGTGTGTGTGTGTGTGTGTGTGTGTGTGCGTGTGCGTGTGCGTGTGTGTGGGGGTGCGTGTGTGTGTGCATGTTACCCAGAATGGGCTCGATCCATGTCTGACGCATGGCCCCAATCTGTCGTATGTTTCTCCTGGCTCACATCTGGAGCAATGGGTTTTCCTCTGGATAGACACACATACTGTACACACACACACACACACACACTGTACACACACAGCCCAGTGATGCATTTCCATGATCGTGCGATGCAGAGGACGCTTTAATATTGTATGAAACCAGACGAGTCAGTGTAAATAGACCACACACCGCCCCCCATCAAAACACACTTGCTTCATCATGGGAGAACAACTTGATAGTTTTGTGGTTTTGCTGCGATAAGAGTGCTGTCTGGTATGAAGAAGCAGGACATTTCACTTCCTCCTCCTATTCCCCTTCCTCCTTCCCTTCTTTTTTCTCCTCCTCGTCCTAGATGGTGCTCTGCCATGTGCCGGTCATCCCTGGCTGCCTTGCGGATTTAACACTGTGCCCACTCCTCTCTGTCTCCTTCCCTCTCTCGCCTTCCCCGTATGACAAGATCATAGTGAAAGCCGATGCCCGCGGGATGTGTGCTCTCTCACTCACTCACTTCCTCTCTCTCTGTCACTTACTTACTCACCATATCTCTCTTTCTCTCTCATTCCGTCCTTTCTCTTCCGTTTCGAGTATCAACCGCAGGAACAGACAGGACATGGGAGAGAGAGAGAGCTGCTGACGACAGGCCCTACGTCACCTCGTGTCCCTCTCTCCCGCGCACATAGACACACACTGTTTTCTCACACACATAAACACTGTTCTCTTGCTTGCATACACACACAGCTCTCTCTCTCTCGCTCTCGCTCGCTCTCTCTCTCTTGCGCTCTCTCTCTCTCGCGCTCTCTCTCTCTCTCTCTCGCTCTCTCTCGCTCTCTCTCGCTCTCTCTCGCTCTCTCTCTCGCTCTCTCTCTCGCTCTCTCTCTCGCTCTCTCTCGCTCTCGCTCTCGCTTTCTCGCGCTCTCTCTCGCTCTCTCTCTCTAGCTCTCTCTCGCTCTCTCACTCTCACTCTCTCTGACACGCCGCTCTGCCTCCCAGCTGAATGCTTTATGTAAGACGGTTTGTTGGCCTTAGAGGAGAACTCCATGAAATTGCAGCATATTATTGCCCTGCTACTGGGAAGCTATAGGCAGAAAGAGTAAAGCACACTGCATAATATCATCTACCATGTACAGTTGCTATCAGAAATATTCATCCCCCTTAGATTTTTTTCACATTTTGTTGCATTACAAAGTGAGATTGAAATTAATTTAGAAAGTGATTTTGTTGTTGGCAAAGTATCAATACAGGACTAAGGTTGAATCGTACTACACTGGCCACGTCGCTCGTCGGATGTAGTAGGGCTTGCAAACTATTACAGAATACAATGGGAAGCACAGCCGAGAGCTGCCCAGTGACACGAGCCTACCAGACGAGCTAAATAACTTCTATGCTCGCTTTGAGGCAAGTAACATTGGAACATGCATGAGAGCATCAGCTGTTCTGGATCACTGTGTGATCACGCTCTCCGCAGCTGATGTGAGTTAGACCACAAACACATTTCCATGGTCCAAGCACACCAAGACAGTCGTGAAGAGAGGACGACAAAACCTATTCCCCCTCAGGAGATGGAAAAGATTTGGCATGGGTCCTCAGATCCTCAAAAGGTTTTACCGCTGCACCATCGAGAGTATCCTGACGGGTTGCATCACTGCCTGGTATGGCAACTGCTCGGCCTCCGACCGCAAGGCACTACAGAGGGTAGTGTGTACGGCCCAATACATCACCGGGGCCAAGCTTCCTGCCATCCAGGACCTCTATACCAGGCGGTGTCAGAGGAAGGCCCTATAAATTGTCAGACTCCAGCCACACTAATCATAGACTGTTCTCTCCGCTACCGCACGGCAAGCGGTTTCGGAGCAGCAAGTCAAGGTCCAAGAGGCTTCTAAAGAGCTTCTACCCCCAAGCCATAAGACTCCGGAACAGCTAATCAATTGGCTAACCCCCCCCTCCCTGCTGCTCTCTCTGTTATTATCTATTCATAGCCACTTTAATTACCCTACCCACAATTGCCTCGACACCGGTGCCTCCTCACATTGACACATTGACTCTGTACCGGTACCCCCTGTATATAGCCCCACTTTTGTTATTCACTGCTGCTTTTTAATATTTTGTTTTTCTTATCTCTTACATTTGAGTTATTTTCTTAACTGCACTGTCGGTTAAGGGTTTGTAAGTTAACATTTCACTGTAAGGTCTAAACCTGTTGTATTCGGCGCATGTGACAAATAAAATTGGATTTGCATAAGTATTTACCCCCGTTGTTTAGGCAAGCCTTAATTTGTTCAGAAGTGAAATGTGGCTATATGCAGTGAGTGGGAAAAGTATTTGTTCCCCTGCTGATTTTGTATGTTTGCCCATGGTCGGTTTATTTGAACAGTGAGAGACAGAATAACAACAACAAAAAATCCAGAAAAACGCATGTCAAAAATGTTAAAAATGGATTTGCTTTTTAATGAGGGAAATAAGTATTTGACCCCTCTGCAAAACATGACTTAGTACTTGGTGGCAAAAGCCTTGTTGGCAATCACAGAGGTCAGACGTTTCTTGTACTTGGCCACCAGGTTTGCACACATCTCAGGAGGGATTTTGTCCCACTCCTCTTCCTCCACAGATTTTCTATGGGATTAAGGTCTGGAGACTGGCTAGGCCACTCCAGGACCTTAATGTGCTTCTTCTTGAGCCACTCCTTTGTTGCCTTGGCTGTGTGTTTTGGGTCATTTACATGCTGGAATACCCATCCATGACCCATTTTCAATGCCCTGGCTGAGGGAAGGAGGTTCTCACCCAAGATTTGACGGTACATGGCCCCGTCCATCGTCCCTTTGATGCGGTGAAGTTGTCCTGTCCCCTTAGCAGAAAAGCACCCCCAAATAATAATGTTTCCACCTTCATGTTTGACGGTGGGGATGGTGTTCTTGGGGTCATAGGCAGCATTCCTCCTCCTCCAAACACAGCGAGTTGAGTTGATGCCAAAGAGCTCCATTTTGGTCTCATCTGACCACAACACTTTCACACAGTTGTCCTCTGAATCAATCAGATGTTCATTGGCAAACTTCAGACGGGCATGTATATGTGCTTTCTTGAGCAGGGGGACCTTGTGGGCACTGCAGGATTTCAGTCCTTCACGGCGTAGTGTGTTACCAATTGTTTTCTTGGTGACTATGGTCCCAGCTGCCTTGAGATCATTGACAAGATCCTCCCATTTAGTTCTGGGCTGATTCCTTACCGTTCTCATGATCATTGCAACTCCACAAGGTGAGATCTTGCATGGAGCCCCAGGCCCGAGGGAGATTGACAGTTCTTTTGTGTTTCTTCCAACTGTTGTCACCTTCTCACCAAGCTGCTTGGCGATGGTCTTGTAACCCATTCCAGCCTTGTGTAGGTCTATAATCTTGTCCCTGAAATCCTTGGAGAGCTCTTTGGTCTTGGCCATGGCGGAGAGTTTGGAATCTGATTGATTGATTGCTTCTGTGGACAGGTGTCTTTTATACAGGTAACAAACTGAGATTAGGAGCACTCCCTTTGAGTGTGCTCCTAATCTCAGCTCGTTACCTGTATAAAAGACACCTGGGAGCCAGAAATCTTTCTGAGAAGGGGTCAAATACTTATTTCCCTCATTAAAATGCAAATCAATTTATAACAGTTTTGACATGCGTTTTTCTGTATTTCTTTGTTGTTATTCTGTCTCTCACTGTTCAAATTATAGACTGATCATTTCTTTGTCAGTGGGCAAACGTACAAAATCAAGTCAGTACAATGTGGCTTAAGCTACGTTGAGGATTTGACCTTATTTTTTTCCCTCTGGCACAGCGGTCTAAGGCACTGCATTTCAGTGTTCGAGGCGTCACTACAGACACCCTGGTTCAAATCCAGGCCATGATTGGATGTCCCATATGGCGGCACAATTGGCCCAGCATTGTCCGTGTTTGACCTGTGTAGGCCGTCATTGTAAATAAGAATTTGTTCTTCACTGACTTGCCTAGTTAAATAAAGGTTAAATAAAATGTAAAATAAAAAGAATACATACGTAAGGTCCCTCGGTCAATTATTGAATTTCTAGCATAGACCAAGGAGCTTTTTGAAGCCTCATAAAGAAGGGCAGTGATCGGTAACAAATAACAAATCAGACATTGAATATCTCTTTAAGCATGGTCAAGTTAATAATTCTGCTGTATCAAACCACTCACACACATTGAAGATGCAGTTGTCCTTCTGAACTGATCTGCAGGACATGAAGGAAACTGCTCAGGGATGTCGCCATTGGTGATTTTTTTTCATGGAGGTGTTGGGAAAAAAACTGAGATTGATCAACATTGTAGTGATTCCACAATAATGATGAATTGAAAAGGAGGAAAAAAGTATACCCAATTAAAAATATTCCATAACATGCACTAAAGTAATAGAAAGAGGAGGAAGGGAAGCGCTACTAAGGTACACAATAGTACATTTTGGTTGATAGAAGGTGCTCTTTGGTAAAAGGGGTCAATTGGTCATCAAAAAGGAGGACCAAGGCACTCTTCATATAATTGATTAAAATGCCTTTATTAGTATGGCATGTTAAATAGAAACAAAGTTTTTAAAAACTGACGCGTTTCGGCTGCATGGCCTTCGTCAGGGAGAACAAAAAAAGAGGAATACAAGGTCCTCTATTAAACAGTTTATCAATTAGCCCTAATTGGAAGAGGGAGTGGCTACACAATTGATTGGACACACCTAGTAAGCAATACTATAGACATTAAAAGGTGAAATACTGTAGCTATGTTATCATAAAAATAAACTCCAAACTAGAAGTATCAGACCACTAAAAGGTAGCACTAAAGTAATATTGCAAAAAAGAACACAGCAAAGGAATACACTTTTGTGCCTAAATGCAAAGCTCTGTGTTTGGGGCAAATTTTCAGGATAAAAAGAAACAGGAAGGACCTAAGCACAGGCAAAATCCTAGAGGAAAACCTGATTGCCTGCTTTACACTAGACACATGGAGAGGTATTAACCTTTCAGCAGGACAGTAACAACACAAGGCCAAATCTACACTGGAGTTGCTTACCAAGAAGACAGTCAATGTTCCTGAGTGGCCAAGTTACAGTTTTGACTGAAATCTGCTTGAATCTTTGGCAAGACTTGAAAATTGCTGTCTAGCCATGATCCCCTTGACAGAGCTTAAATAAGTTTTAAAAGAATAATGGGCAAATGTTGAGCAAAGTCTGAACTAGGGCTGTTACGGTGACCGCATTACCGCCACACTGGCGCTCACAAGTCATGATGGCAGTCAAATTCCACCTGAACATTTGGTCACGGTAATTAGGCTTCTCCAAGTTCTGATGCTGCTTATGGTCATTAATCAAATCAAATTTCAAAATCAAATGTATTTATATAGCACTTCTTACATCAGCTGATATCTCAAAGTGCTGTACAGAAACCCAGCCTAAAACCCCAAACAGCAAGCAATGCAGGTGTAGAAGCACGGTGGCTAGGAAAAACTCCCTAGAAAGGCCAAAACCTAGGAAGAAACCTAGAGAGGAACCAGGCTATGAGGTCCTCTTATGGCTGTGCCGGGTGGAGATTATAGCAGAACATGGCCAATATGTTAAAATGTTCATAAATAACCAGCATGGTCAAATAATAATAATCACAGTAGTTGTCGAAGTCAGTACCTCAGGAGTAAATGTCAGTTGGCTTTTCATAGCCGATCATTGAGAGTATCTCTACTGCTCCTGCTGTCTCTAGAGAGTTGAAAACAGCAGGTCTGGGACAGGTCAGAATTCCATAGCTGCAGGCAGATCAGTTGAAACTGAAGCAGCAGCACGGCCAGGTGGACTAGGGCCAGTAGCCTACCAAACTATCTATCTGATGCTGCTGATGGTCATTAGTAGCCTACCAAACGTGCTAACTGACTGGTACTCAGCACTCTATTGTCCCTCTAATCACTCTGACATCAATGCAAATGTTATCGAAAATCTAATCAAACACTTCATGAGAGCTCATGTTGCGCAACATTTCTATAGGCTATGCAATGCCTGAGAAAACAGTGATGGCCCCTGTTTGGAGACAGGTGCATGATAATCGTACTCCCTAATGTAGCCCACAGCCGTATGGCATAGCCAGATCAGGGCCTAACATAAGGACAACTCAGAGTATGTTATTCTGTTCATCTGAAATAGACTACATTTTCTTCATATCATGTTTCTTTAGACCTGTCTAAAATAAATAATGGATTTATTGTGGTGGCTATATTTCATAATGTTTTTTTGTTGTTAAAATGTATATGTTCATAAGGTCTACATCAGCTTGTAGGCTGTGTGTGGAAGTCAGATGTTAAATGTGTTTGTTTATTAACACTAATTTACAGTGAGACCGGCAGTTATATGCTTGACAATCAACGGCTGACAGAATGTAATGACCTCCAGAGGCCTAGTTTTAACAGCCAAAAAGCCCATGGAATCTGATATTTCAGGCCACATTTCAATCCACTTCCAAAACTGGTTTAAAGTCAAATACATATCTGATTCCTGGCCTGTGTCTGAATGGTCAAATCTGATTATATATATTTTTTTATCTGAAATGTTTTTTAGACTGTTATTTGGCATATATTGTTGCTTGTTAACTTCTGTTTGACATGGACATGTGTAAAGCTAACCAGCTTGTTAATTGTTTACAAACAAGTAAGTGATTGTGCTAGAAAGCCAAACGGCTACCTAGCTAGCCAGTTGACTGCTGTCTGTAGCCAAAAAAGACTTGTTTTCAAGGATCATCTTATCCTTATCTTACACTGATATTGAACATTCAAATCAACTGGGAAACGTCCATGGCAGGCATTGTCACCTTAACTTGATACATACCTGCTGACCGATAGGAGCACCACCAACAGTCAGACAACACCACTCTACACACACCCGTCGTTACTATGACAACTTGCGTAGCCATGTCAGCAAGTGACGGCTGTATGAACACATCAAATCCCATTTGGTCACTTGTAATTCCAAAACGGATTTGAAAAACAACAGCTGATTTGAGCATTAAGGCCTGCAGTGAGAACAAGGCTTTAGAGACTTACCCAAGAATACTTACAGCTGTAATCGCTGCCAAAGGTCTTTCTAATATGTATTGACTTATTCTTCCACTTTGACATTAGAGTATTTTGTGTAGATAATTCATTTTAATCTCACTTTTTAACACAATATAATGAAGAAATCCAAGGGAAGTGAATATGTATGATCCCCACTGTATGTTCCTATAATATTTAATGAAGAAGTATAAGAGAAGTGAATATGTATGATCTCCACTGTATGTTCCTATAATATTTAATGAAGAAGTATAAGAGAAGTGAATATGTATGATCCCCACTGTATGTTCCTATAATATTTAATGAAGAAGTATAAGAGAAGTGAATATGTATGATCCCCACTGTATGTTCCTATAATATTTAATGAAGAAGTATAAGAGAAGTGAATATGTATGATCCCCACTGTATGTTCCTATAATATTTAATGAAGAAGTATAAGAGAAGTGAATATGTATGATCCCCACTGTATGTTCCTATAATATTTAATGAAGAAGTATAAGAGAAGTGAATATGTATGATCCCCACTGTATGTTCCTATAATATTTAATGAAGAAGTATATGAGAAGTGAATATGTATGATCCCCACTGTATGTTCCTATAATATTTAATGAAGAAGTATAAGAGAAGTGAATATGTATGATCCCCACTGTATGTTCCTATAATATTTAATGAAGAAGTATAAGAGAAGTGAATATGTATGATCCCCACTGTATGTTCCTATAATATTTAATGAAGTATAAGAGAAGTGAATATGTATGATCCCCACTGTATGTTCCTATAATATTTAATGAAGTATAAGAGAAGTGAATATGTATGATCCCCACTGTATGTTCCTATAATATTTAATGAAGAAGTATATGAGAAGTGAATATGTATGATCCCCACTGTATGTTCCTATAATATTTAATGAAGAAGTATATGAGAAGTGAATATGTATGATCCCCACTGTATGTTCCTATAATATTTAATGAAGAAGTATAAGAGAAGTGAATATGTATGATCCCCACTGTATGTTCCTATAATATTTAATGAAGAAGTATAAGAGAAGTGAATATGTATGATCCCCACTGTATGTTCCTATAATATTTAATGAAGTATAAGAGAAGTGAATATGTATGATCCCCACTGTATGTTCCTATAATATTTAATGAAGTATAAGAGAAGTGAATATGTATGATCCCCACTGTATGTTCCTATAATATTTAATGAAGAAGTATAAGAGAAGTGAATATGTATGATCCCCACTGTATGTTCCTATAATATTTAATGAAGAAGTATAAGAGAAGTGAATATGTATGATCCCCACTGTATGTTCCTATAATATTTAATGAAGTATAAGAGAAGTGAATATGTATGATCCCCACTGTATGTTCCTATAATATTTAATGAAGAAGTATAAGAGAAGTGAATATGTATGATCCCCACTGTATGTTCCTATAATATTTAATGAAGAAGTATAAAGAAGTGAATATGTATGATCCCACTGTATGTTCCTATAATATTTAATGAAGTATAAGAGAAGTGAATATGTATGATCCCCACTGTATGTTCCTATAATATTTAATGAAGAAGTATAAGAGAAGTGAATATGTATGATCCCCACTGTATGTTCCTATAATATTTAATGAAGAAGTATAAGAGAAGTGAATATGTATGATCCCCACTGTATGTTCCTATAATGAAGTATAAGAGAAGTGAATATGTATGATCCCCACTGTATGTTCCTATAATATTTAATGAAGAAGTATAAGAGAAGTGAATATGTATGATCCCCACTGTATGTTCCTATAATATTTAATGAAGTATAAGAGAAGTGAATATGTATGATCCCCACTGTATGTTCCTATAATATTTAATGAAGTATAAGAGAAGTGAATATGTATGATCCCCACTGTATGTTCCTATAATATTTAATGAAGAAGTATAAGAGAAGTGAATATGTATGATCCCCACTGTATGTTCCTATAATATTTAATGAAGTATAAGAGAAGTGAATATGTATGATCCCCACTGTATGTTCCTATAATATTTAATGAATGTTCCTATAATATTTAATGAAGAAGTATAAGAGAAGTGAATATGTATGATCCCCACTGTATGTTCCTATAATATTTAATGAAGTATAAGAGAAGTGAATATGTATGATCCCCACTGTATGTTCCTATAATATTTAATGAAGTATAAGAGAAGTGAATATGTATGATCCCCACTGTATGTTCCTATAATATTTAATGAAGAAGTATAAGAGAAGTGAATATGTATGATCTCCACTGTATGTTCCTATAATATTTAATGAAGTATAAGAGAAGTGAATATGTATGATCCCACTGTATGTTCCTATAATATTTAATGAAGAAGTATAAGAGAAGTGAATATGTATGATCCCCACTGTATGTTCCTATAATATTTAATGAAGAAGTATAAGAGAAGTGAATATGTATGATCCCCACTGTATGTTCCTATAATATTTAATGAAGTATAAGAGAAGTGAATATGTATGATCCCCACTGTATGTTCCTATAATATTTAATGAAGAAGTATATGAGAAGTGAATATGTATGATCCCCACTGTATGTTCCTATAATATTTAATGAAGAAGTATAAGAGAAGTGAATATGTATGATCCCCACTGTATGTTCCTATAATATTTAATGAAGAAGTATAAGAGAAGTGAATATGTATGATCCCCACTGTATGTTCCTATAATATTTAATGAAGAAGTATAAGAGAAGTGAATATGTATGATCCCCACTGTATGTTCCTATAATATTTAATGAAGAAGTATATGAGAAGTGAATATGTATGATCCCCACTGTATGTTCCTATAATATTTAATGAAGAAGTATATGAGAAGTGAATATGTATGATCCCCACTGTATGTTCCTATAATATTTAAAGCCAACCGTCATCTCTGCTGTTTTATTGCTTTGTCTGACACAGACATTAGTGGATCAAGTTAATGTCATGATAAAAGACACCAACGTGTTGGATAAGATATTATCCCGGCTTAGGTTGGACAGCGTTATTCGGTCGCCTTGACATTTTGTGAAATTACATTTTTCTCACAAGTCGTTCTTCTGAGGACAGTTGAATATGCAACGCTACAGTACATTTGGTGTGTAGGTCTGTATCACTCTTCGAAACTAGACTAACTCATTATGTCAGTTTGTGTGTTAATGTGTCACCATGGAAACCAGTTCCCAGTTGCTTAGAGCTTGATAGATGTAGGTAAATAATACTTCCTCTATGGATGCTTTAATACACACACACACACACACACACACACACACACACACACACACACACACACACACACACACACACACACACACACACACTCTCTGTGCCTACAATGTCCCCCTGAAAAACTACCATTTGCAGAATAGTCCCTCTAGGCTACACTGGTGTGTCCCATTATTGACCTGCACTTTTCCTGTCTCCACTCTTTTCACTTTAGTATTTGACTCCCTTTCAAGAGTCTCTTCTGTAGTAGAGATCAGAGATGATGCTTATTGTTGCTGCTTCCCCTCTGTTTCTGGCTTGACTGCCTGTACGACTCTCATTGAGACAGCTATGATCTCTACTGCACCACTCCTGTCATCAGTACACACATCTGTTCATGTGCTCGCATGAAAGCAATGCACACACACACGCTACACACACACACAAATTATACACGCATACACACACCGCCACATGACCTTTACGGTGATTGAGACCCTCTTGCTGTGCTCCCTGTTGGACTCTGGAGGTTGAGTTCCACACACACACACACCCACCCTTTCCTTCTCCCTCTGTGGTGCATCACAAGACAATCTGTGAATCCCAAAGAGTGGCAGGAACACTAATGATAGTAATGATAGTACTGGGGGCCTGAGACAGACAGCCAGGATCCCAACGGGACTCCTCAACCACATCACTTAACCTGTCAGAACCAAACCAACACTTTATTATAATCAGAACCATAGCCTTTTATCATTCTGCATTATGGATTGTGTGTCTCTGTGTAAATGCCAAAGCAGATGAGAGATTGTCTGGATTTGCAATGAAATTGATTTTCTTTTTGAGTTGATGCTGCCTTTTGGACTCTTCCCTTGTTAATCCAACGTGGGTGAATGGAGAACCCTGGGTATTTGAATATGTATTCACGGTGCATTGCCTTGTCTGGATGGAGACTGCATTTCTGACTCCAGTGTCTAGACTAAAGCCATAGACTAGGCACCATTTGATGGGTGTATCGTACTTTGCCATTACACTGTTCATTTAAATGGGATGGAGGTGACGACGTGAATCTTCCAGGCCGAGGAAAATCTGCACCTTTAGTTAGTTAGGGTGGATGCAGTTTCACTTGACTCCACTTAAAAGCAAATAGAATTTTATTCGTCACATACACATGAATAGCAGATGTTAATGCGAGTATAGCGAAATGCTTGTGCTTCTAGTTCCAACCATGCAGTAATATCTAACAAGTAATCTAACAATTTCACAACAGCTACCTTATACACACAAGTGTAAAGGAATTAATAAGAATATGTACATATAAATATATGGATGGCTGAACGGCATAGGCAAGATGCAGTAGATGGTATAGAGTAAATTATATACACATGAGATGAGTAATGTAGGGTATATAAGATTATATAAAATGGCATTGGGATACATTTATTATATCCAATTTTTAATTATTTAAAGTGGCTAGAGATTTGAGTCAGTATGTTGGCAGCAGCCACTCAATGTTAGTGGTGGCTGTTTAACAGTCTGATTGCCTTAAGATAGAAGCTGTTTTTCAGTCTCTCGGTCTCAGCTTTGATACACCTGTACTGATCTCGCCTTCTGGATGATAGCGGGGTGAACAGACAGTGGCTCGGGTGGTTGTTGTCCTTGATGATCTTTATGGCCTTCCTGTAACATCGGGTGGTGTAGGTGTCCTGGAGGGCAGGTAGTTTGCCCCCGGCGATGCGTTGTGCAGACCTCACTACCCTCTGGAGAGCCTTACGGTTGTGGGCGGAGCAGTTGCCGTACCAGGCGCTGATACAGCCCGACAGGATGCTCTTGATTGTGCATCTATAAAAGTTTGTGAGTGTTTTCGGTTACATGCCAAATTTCTATAGCCTCCTGAGGTTGAAGAAGCGCTGTTGCGCCTTCTTCACCACGCTGTCTGTGTGGATGGACCATTTCAGTTTGTCTGTGATGTGTACGGCGAGGAACTTAAAACAGTAGTGGAGAAGGTGGAAAGTTTTGTCGATATGGACAGGGGGGTGTTCCCTCTACTGTTTCCTGAAGTCCACAATCATCTCCTTTGTTTTGTTGACGTTGAGTGTGAGGTTATTTTCCTGACACCACACTGATTGCGTCGTCTGTGGACCTATTGGGGCGGTAAGCAAATTGGAGTGGTTCTAGGGTGTCAGGTAGGGTGGAGATGATATGATCCTTGACTAGTCTCTCAAAGCACTTCATATTGAAGGAATTGAGTGCTACGGGGCGATAGTTGTTTAGCTCAGTTACCTTAGCTTTCTTGGGAACATGAACAATTGTGGCCCTCTTGAAGCATGTGGGAACAGCAGACTGGGATAGGGAGAGATTGAATATGTCCGTAAACACATGCTCTGAGGATGCGGCTAGGGATGCCGTCTGGGCCGGCAGCCTTGCGAGGGTTAACACGTTTAAATGTTTTACTCCTGTTGGCTGCAGTGAAGGAGAGCCCATAGGTTTTGGTAGCGAGCCATGTCAGTGGCACTGTATTGTCCTCAAAGCTAATACATTTGCTCACCGAATCAGTGTATACATCAATGTATACATCAATGAGGCTATCCGGAACATATCCCAGTCCACGTGATCCAAGCAATCTTTAAGCATGGAATCCGATTGGTCAGACCAGCGTTGGAACAGACCTGAGCAGGGGCATTTCCTGTTTTAGTTTCTGTCTATAGGTTGGGAGCAGCAAAATGCAGTCGTTGTCAGTTTTGCCGAAAGGAGGGTGAGGGAGGGCTTTGTATGCGTCGCTGAAGTTAGAGTAGCAATGATCCAGGGTTTTGCCAGCCCAGGTCACGCATTCGATATGCTGATAAAATTTAGGGAGCCTTGTTTTCAGATTAGCATTGTTAAAATCCCCAGCTACAATAAATGCAGCCTCAGGATATGTGGTTTCTAGTTTACATAGAGTCCACTGAACTTGTGTCAGGGCCGTCAAGGTGTTTCCTTGGGGGGAGATATACACGGCTGTGATTATAATCGAAGTGAATTCTCTTGGTAGATAATGCGGTCGGCATTTGATTGTAAGGAATTCTAGGTCAAGTGAACAAAAGGACTTGAGTTCCTGTATGTTGTTATCACACCATGACTCGTTAATCATAAAGCATACACCCCCGCCCTTCTTCTTACCAGTGAGATGTTTGTTTCTGTCAGCACGATGCGTGAAGAAACCGGGTTGGTGTACCGACTCTGAACGTATCCCGAGTGAGCCATGATTCCGTGAAACAGAGAATTTCACCTACCTTGTTGTCAAAAGACTGGACATTGGCGAGTAGTATACTTGAAGCCTGACCAGAATATCACTCCGTCTGCCCCTTCTGCGACGCTGTTGTTTTGGGTCGCTGGCTGGGATCCGATCCATTGTCCTGGGTGGTGGTCCAAACAGAGCATACACTTTGGGAAAGTCATATTCCTGGTCGTAATGTTGGTAAGTTGAAGTTATATCCGATATTTATTCCCGGCTGTATGTAATAAGACTTAAGATTTCCTGGGGTAACAGTATAATAAATAATACATTAAAAATGAAATACTGCATAGTTTCCTAGGAACACTAAGTGAGGCGACCATCTATGTCGGCCCCATATCTGGCTCATCTTTAGAACTAGGCTAGGTGCTAGACTTTTCAAGCATAAACTGAATACAAACCTAATCAAATGTATTTATATAGCCCTTCGTACATCAGCTGACATCTCAAAGTGCTGTACAGAAACCCAGCCTAAAACCCCAAACAGCAAGCAATGCAGGTGTGGAAGCACGGTGGCTCGGAAAAACTCCCTAGAAAGGCCAAAACCTAGGAAGAAACCTAGAGGAACCAGGCTATGAGGGGTGGCCAGTCCTCTTCTGGCTCTACAATCCTCCAACCAACATTTTTGTCTGCATGCGGCTCTTCCTCGGGTTTTATTAGGGTTTTCATCCAACCCTCATTATACCTAGCTACAGGGCCCTACTTTGTCTGCTGAGAGTGGTATAAGTTTAATGTGTTTCACTGCATCGTCGCGTTGGCCTCCTTAATGTCAAGTGCTGAATGTGGACATTGCTGCGAGCCAACTTGGCAACGTGCTGTTTTAAACCCAACTTGTCCCTGGTCCTGCTGGCTCGTTTGGCTTGAGCACTCTCCCTCCTAATTGAAATGGTCGTACATTAACAACAGCAGGTGTGTTTAAAGCACTTTAGCGGCCGGGAAGTGGCAGCACGGTTTAAAGGCCCAATGCATACATTTTTTTATAGCCATGTCAAATAATTTGTCTAATAATTAAGTACCCTACTGTAATATATTTCCATTAATATAAAACAGTATTTCTCAAGCAAGAAGTTTGCTATGATTTTCTGGGAGTGGCCTGAGTGGGGAAAATAAGGTTTAGAACTCTGTTATTGGTCTATTATCCAATTTACCACATGGTAATGTCACCATGGAAAGCCAAAACTCCTACCCATGCAAACCTGCTGTGTAAGTTGTATTTTCAACCAGCAACTATCAGGAAATAACACTGATCAAATTGTTTCACACTTTTACAGTGTTAGTTTTATCAGCTGTTAATACAAAACACTGGAAAATCTCAATTTTAACTACACTGGGCCTTTTTAAGGGGGTCTTTGCTTTCTTGTGTGTTTGGGTCTCTCTCCCTGTGTGCAACTGCAGCCCCCATGGGGCGTCCAAGACCTGCCGTTACGTAGCTCTCCCCCCTCAGCTCTCCCCCTCAGCTCTCCCCCTCAGTTCTCCCCCCTCAGCTCTCCCCCTCAGGTCTCCCCCCTCAGCTCTCCCCCTCAGGTCTCCCCCTCAGCTCTCCCCTCAGCTCTCCCCCTCAGCTCTCCCCCTCAGCTCTCCCCCCTCAGCTCTCCCCCTCAGCTCTCCCCCTCAGCTCTCCCCCTCAGCTCTCCCTGTGTGTTAATACTGTACTACACTCCGTTCAATGCATTACATGTAATCCAGAAGCGGCATGCAGGTTAAGCAGGCCCACAGGGATGCCACTGATTTGATGAACGTGCAACCTTTTGACTGGCAACGACGAGAGGGAATGTTCGCTAGCTCCTTTCTTGGAGTGGAGGAGCAGGTGTGTGTGTGTGTTGCTCTCTTGCTGTTGTTCTCTCTCTCCATGTCTCAACTCAGTCTCTTCCTCTCAATTCAATTCAAGTGGCTTTATTGGCATGGAAAACATATGTTAACATTGCCTCTGTCTTCTCACTCTCCCCTTCCCCTCTTTCCTTCCCTCCCTCCTGATTCTCCAGTCAGAGCATGTCTTTACCCAGGCAGCCTGATTAGCAGCATCTGTTTATCCTGCAGTCTTCTGGGGGAGGAAGGAGGGGAAGAGGAGAGACAAAAGAAAACTCTTTCTCCTTCATCGCTCTCCTCCCGTCATCCCTCACTACTCCTCCTCTCCTCTCTCTCGCTCTCTCCCTTGTCTCCTCATTATGGTGCCTGTTCTGAGGCCAGGCCTTGTTTTCTACACTCCAGTCAATCACTTCTTCCCCCCCCGACCACAGAGAGCAGAGGAGCACTGATAGCAACAAAGAAGAGGAGCAGAAGGATTTTGTCACATTGAAAATACTTTTATTTTATAGCTTACCTCAGCAAAAATGTTAACCAACCCAGGGTGATGGAGGCAGATAAGGGACAGTAATACTGGGAGGAAGTGGAGGAAAGTGGAAAGAAGGATTGTTTTGGCAGCTAAAAGGGGTTTGTTTTGGATAGCGGCGTGCTAGAGCAGTTTTGCTATCTTTAGCGAATTTAGCACAGTGTTGCTAGCTATGTGTCCAATGCCAAGAACAATGTTAACACGATACATGCTATGCCGTACGGCGATAGCATTAGTGTCTTGCATGTTCTTCCAAAGGAGAAACACTTCAGCAATAAGCTAGCCGCTAGCTCTTGCTGCTTCAGACCTTTTCGTCTCTACCTCGGGAATGTCAGCTCAAGGCTAAAGCCACACGCTAGGCGGCCATGTTTGAGCTGATAGAAAGCTCCTTCTCTGTTCCACACACTCTCTCCTCTAAAGCTCCTTGACTAGAACTAATCACTCCTAGCCAGGCGCCCAGAGAGGCTACAAGCACCGCTCCCACCCCCTTCGCATTCCATCCCACCCCCACTTCGGATAACCGTTCTTGGGTACACGCGCAGCGAGGTGTTCCTGGCTGGTTCGCGGGCATGGAGAGACGGAAGGCTGTAATCCCATTTGGGAAACACCACACTCTCCGTTGGTGATTAGATTACAGTAGCACGGTGCTGCTGTTGTCGTGAGCTTCGTGTCTCAAACGTCCAGGCCCCTTTAAAAACAGCAGTGGAAGTAGTATTTTACCTCCCTACCATTACTGTGGGAAGGCCCACACGACTGTCTGACTCCAGACCTTAGGCTGGGACGGTGTGAGTCTGGTGAGCTTAGTTTACCTCGGGACATGGATGTGTGTGTGTGTGATTGGATCAGAGGGGCCTCACCTCATTTGTTGATTGGCTGTTGTCTCCACGGCCGACTGGCTCCAAGTCTATTGTAGCTTTATGGGTCTGGGTACTGGCTCGTTTACTACACTCCTCCAAATTAGAGGGCTCTGATTGGATCAAGGGGGGACCAGTCTGATTTGGTGATTTGGCTGTTGACTGGTGGGTGAGAAGTTCACTTCCCATGTCTGATGTTTGTAGCCTAGCTGGGTTGTAGAGTAGGGACAGAGTTGTACAAGGGAGGAGGTAGGAATTATGCACCTTAATTACAGCAATGGAGATAATTGGTGCATTCATGGTGCACCCATTTGGGATTTATCCATGGTTTTTATTAATCTTTTCACTCTGATGAGTCCCTGCACAACCATTGTTATATAAATGGGGTTTTCTAGTTATTTATTTTGACCCTTGCGGTGTGTTGATGTGTATTGTATTTGCAGCATGGTTTAGGGCAGAGAAATGGAATAGAGAAGCTCTCCCCTCACTAGTCTCTGGCCCCACCCCCATCTCCAGTGACACGCTCCTTCACCAACCAGCCCTCGCAACAGGCAGCGCTCTACTCCTGTTTCTCTGACAACCGTTTGAAACGGACAAAAGGGCACGCTGAAAAATGCTTTTTCCCCCTCCTACACTCTCCCCCTCTTTTCTTATTTTCTTCTTCACCCTCGCTCTCTCCGTCTGTCAGGCCGGGAGGACAGAAAAGGCCTTTTGATTGTCGTTGGCGTACTGCGTTCTAGTGGTGTCACGGGGAGAAGGGGGTCCAGACAAATGATGATGGGCTCATCCTGATTGCCTCTCGCCGCAGCTCCACTGTTTCTCCAGAGTTCAGTCAAACAGCACTGCCACGCCAGATATGTCATCCTTCAGGTGCTAAGGCTGTTTTTCCCCTCCCTCACCTTCCTCCCTTTTTGGGGTGGGGGGGGGGTGTTTTGACACCCTTTGAGGTGGTTTTGGAGGGTCGGCGACTCGTTTACGCTCATATTCTGATTAGGAAAGGAAACCCGTCCATTGGGGAAATGTATCCCAACAAAGTCCTGGCTGCGGAAAAGCCTGGAATGAATCAATTATGTTCATGTTCATGTTCATGTTGGTTTAGGAAAGATTGACTGTCTTCTTCTGAACTCTCGCAAATGTTGTCTTGACCCTTTTGGTTATCCTGCTTTGTGGTTTTATTTTGGCAGCGAATCTCTCAGCAATATCAATGATTCTCCACTTCTTCTCGCCAACCTTCGTTTAATGGTGCTGAGAATCCAATCAAGTTCAGAGTGAGAATAGTCCTTGGTCTTAGCATTAATCACATTTTAAGTCCAGTGCTATCAACACACTAATTCTCTTACTCTCTCTCTCTGGACTCCACTCTTTCTGGGGTCTATCCAATTTCCAGCTCCCTCCCAAAGGCTTCTTTAATGATCCTAATGAACTTCCTTCCAGTTCACCATCCATGTGACTGTGAAGTGCATTTTCTATCACCCTAAAAGGGACAACCACTATCTATACAAAACTCTGCAAAAACTTGTCTTCACCCCTTAAAGTAACTGTCCATAACTTTTAAAGTTATTTTAACATACCCAAATAACGTTGTTGACTCATCCTATACTCGTATTTGTAGCAAAATCATACATTGGAGAGAAAAAAAAAACACTTCAAAAACACCACCTCAGACCTGTATCTCAAACAGTTTGTCATCACTCGCATGAATATCTTTAATGACCAGTGTACACCCACACTATTCCAATACAGAAAAGCTGCTTTTTTACATACTTCTAAACAACTTGGAAAGAGAACTATTTCACTGATAATGTAATGACTTATAGGTCATATTTAATAGAAATCTGGAAATACTGGACAGTTACTTTAAAGGTGCAACCTGTAACTTTAATTTATGACCAAATGACTGCACTTGTTTTTATTAACAGGGGGGGGTGAGTAGTGGCACATGAAACAATTTCGTTTATTTCATCTTCTTGGCTGAGTGAGTTTTTCTAGTACCTTAATTTTCCAGATCCATAGTGTCATTTCATTCTCCATTCTATACCGTTGTGATATTGACATTTTAACATGTGTTTACCCACACAGCTCCCACTTCCTGCAGCTCCACTGGGAATGCTTGTGGCCCTCGTATGAAGATATTAGCCAGCTTGATATGGGTGGACCCAGTGTCACGTTCACCTTTTAACTTGGATGGTTCTGTTCTACTTTGTCAATAGTAGCTGTAACTGGACTGGATTACTTACTATAACTCTATTACTAACCAGATCTACAAATAACTTCAGTTGACCACATGTATTACACTGTAACGTTGTCATTGTAAGGGAAATGAAAATAGGCTATACGTTTTTCAGTAGGGCCTTGAAGAATCTGTCAATGTGCCCTTGAGCAAGGCACTTACCCCTAATTTGTTCCAGGCACCGTACTACTGTGGCTGACTCTGTAATACAACACATTTCATTTCACCATTTGTTTTTATTATGGAAAACATTTCCCTGCTTCTATCTAAACTAATAACTATCATTATATTTTTACATGGATATATACTATACATACAAACGTATGTGGACACCTCTTCAAATCAGTGGATTCGGCTATTTCAGTCACAACCGTTACTGACCGGTGTATCGGATGAAGCACACAGCCATACAATCTCAATATCAAACATTGGCAGTAGAATGAATGGCCTTACTGAAGATCTCAGGGACTTCCAACTGTCATAAGATTCCAACAAGTCAGTTTGTAAAATTTCTGCCCTGATAGAGCTGCCCCGGTCAACTGTGTTGTTCTTGTGGAAACGTCTAGGAGCAACAACGGCTCAGCCGCAACGTGGTAGGCCGCCGGGTGGTGAAGCGCGTAACGTGTAAAATCCTCTGTTCTTCGTTTGAAACACTCACTACAGTTCCAAACTTCCTCTGAAATCAACATCAGCACAAGAACTGTTCATTCACAGCTTCATGAAATGGGTTTCCATGGCTAAGCAGCTGCACACAAGCCTAAGATCACCATCCGCAATGCCAAGCACCAGCTAGAATGGCATAAGGCTCTGCGCCATTGGAGCACCATCTGGCAGTCCAACAGATGAGTCTGGATTTGGCGGTTGCCAGGAGGACTCTACCTGCCCGAATGCATCGTGCCAACTGTAAAGGTTGGAGGAGGAATAATGGTCTGGGGCTGTTTTTCATGGTTTGGGCTAGTACCCTTTGTTTCCAGTGAAGGGAATTCTTAACGTTACAGCATACAATAACATTCTAGACGATTCTGTGTTTCCAACTTTGTAGCAACAGTTTGGGGAAGGCCCTTGTCTGTTTCAGCATGACAAAGACCCCGTGCACAAAGCGTGGTCCAAACAGAAATGGTTTGTCAAGATCGGTATGGAAGAACTTGACTGGCCTGCACAGAGCCCTGACTTCAACCCCATCGAACACCTTTGGGATGAATTTGAAAGCCAAATCGTCCAACATCAGCACCCGACCTCACTAATGCTCTTGAGGCTGAGTGCTGCACAAACTTGCTTCCAATGTTCCAACATCTAGTGGAAAGGGTCTGTTATGGCAGCAAAGGGGTGACCAACTCCATATTAATACCCATGATTTTGGAATGAGATGTTCGACCAGAGGGTGTCCACATACTTCTGGTCAAGTAGTGTAATTCCATAAATGTTTCATGCAATTGATCCTTTACAATTGCAAATGCGCTATTCATCAAGCTTTGAGGACACCCAGAAACATTCTCAACTTTCTCTAGCGGTACCTATAGGCTGAAAGGCCCAGCGGTTCTGGTGTTAACAGAGTGATTGCAGTTATTACTGTTATTGATTTTAATAACCAGGCTGTTAGAGCCCATCGAAAGCCACTCTGCTTTCTATCGAGCTTCATGGCTGCTGAAAACATTTACAGGCACTGCGATAGTCGCCTAAATCGCCTTTATCAAGTCCCATGCTCTCGTTTCTTGGTCCCATGTAGCTCAGTTAGTAGAGCATGGTACTTGCAACACCAGGGTTGTGGGTTTGATTCCCACGTGGGACCAGTAGGAACATGTATGCACTCACTACTGTAGGTCTTGTTTGCTAAATGACTCAAATATATAACATAGTCATTCCCACACTGTTCGACTCATCGTTCTTTATTGAGATTTGTATTTAACTTTCGTCATGTAAAGATTTTGCCCCTCATGTTACTCGGTGGCTATCTCCCCGCCTCCCAACGTGTAGGTTTGTGTGCTCTCTCTCTACCCTACAATCCCTCCCACCCTTTCCCTCTCTCCGCGTGCCCCCGAGCGTAACCATAGAGAAACACATCACACCACAAACAGGGTGGTTCTTGGTAGGCTAACAGAGAGGGAGGGGGTCTCCTCTTCATAATTGATTGCTACACACACACACACACACACACACACACACACACACACACACACACACACACACACACACACACACACACACACACACACACACACACACACACACACACACACACAGCCATCTAGGTCAGCTGGATGGCACACCCTGGGCCCGGAGTGTGATCGACTCAGTATTGACCCAGTGAGAGGCTATGGGTTCTGCTTTTGGCTGAAGGCTTCATACGTCTTTCAATGCCCAGCTATCTAGTGTTCTCTCTCTGTCTTTCAACGCCCAGCTTTCTAGTCTTCTCTCTCTCTGTCTTTCAATGCCCAGCTATCTAGTCTTCTCTCTCTCTTTTTCAATGCCCAGCTATCTCGTCTTCTCTCTCTTTCAACGCCCAGCTTTCTAGTCTTCTCTCTCTGTCTTTCAACGCCCAGCTATCTAGTCTTCTCTCTCTCTCTTTTTCAATGCCCAGCTATCTAGTCTTCTCTCTCTTTCAACGCCCAGCTATCTAGTGTTCTCTCTCTCTGTCTTTCAATGCCCAGCTTTCTAGTCTTCTCTTTTTCTGTCTTTCAATGCCCAGCTATCAAGTCTTCTCTCTCTGTGTCTTTCAACGCCCAGCTATCTAGTCTTCTCTCTCTCTGTCTTTCAACGCCCAGCTATCTAGTCTTCTCTCTCTCTTTCAACGCCCAGCTATCTAGTCTTCTCTCTCTGTGTCTTTCAACGCCCAGCTATCTAGTCTTCTCTCTCTCTGTCTTTCAACGCCCAGCTATCTAGTCTTCTCTCTCTTTCAATGCCCAGCTATCTAGTGTTCTCTCTCTGTCTTTCAACGCCCAGCTTTCTAGTCTTCTCTCTCTCTGTCTTTCAATGCCCAGCTATCTAGTCTTCTCTCTCTCTTTTTCAATGCCCAGCTATCTCGTCTTCTCTCTCTTTCAACGCCCAGCTTTCTAGTCTTCTCTCTCTGTCTTTCAACGCCCAGCTATCTAGTCTTCTCTCTCTCTCTTTTTCAATGCCCAGCTATCTAGTCTTCTCTCTCTTTCAACGCCCAGCTATCTAGTGTTCTCTCTCTCTGTCTTTCAATGCCCAGCTTTCTAGTCTTCTCTTTTTCTGTCTTTCAACGCCCAGCTATCTGGTCTTCTCTCTCTGTCTTTCAATGCCCAGCTATCAAGTCTTCTCTCACACGTCTCTCTCGCTGTCACTTTTACTCTCTCTCTTTCTCGTTCTCCATTCTTTTCTGCTCATTGTCTCCTCACACACTCACATTCCCAGTTACTGTACACTCATTTATCTAACCTCCTCTCTCTCTCTCTCCACCCCCAATTTTCCCCACCAATATTTGCATACTAAAATTGCCACTGGTGATGAGAGAACTCAACCAATTTTTTTAGACGCAAGGCCACTACACAACATTTTATTGGGCCTTTGTTGTCTAAAAAGGAAAAATACAAGGATCCACTTTTATCGACAATATACGACTCACAGACAATGCATTGCGCAAAAAAACAACCCTTGCGATATCAACTGGAATTGCATGGGTCTATTAATGAACTTTTTTGTTGAAAACTAATATTTGAATGGGAAGAGTCTGTCACTAGCAAACATGGTTACAGACCCAACAACATTATATAGTATCCCTCCTCATGGTTACAGACCCAACAACATTATATAGTATCCCTTCCACATGGTTACAGACCCAACAACATTATATAGTATCCCTCCTCATGGTTACAGACCCAACAACATTATATAGTATCCCTTCCACATGGTTACAGACCCAACAACATTATATAGTATCCCTCCTCATGGTTACAGACCCAACAACATTATATAGTATCCCCTCCTCATGGTTACAGACCCAACAACATTATATAGTATCCCTTCCTCATGGTTACAGACCCAACAACATTATATAGTATCCCTTCCTCATGGTTACAGACCCAACAACATTATATAGTATCCCTCCTCATGGTTACAGACCCAACAACATTATATAGTATCCCTTCCTCATGGTTACAGACCCAACAACATTATATAGTATCCCTTCCTCATGGTTACAGACCCAACAACATTATATAGTATCCCTTCCTCATGGTTACAGACCCAACAACATTATATAGTATCCCTTCCTCATGTTTACAGACCCAACAACATTATATAGTATCCCCTCCTCATGGTTACAGACCCAACAACATTATATAGTATCCCCTCCTCATGGTTACAGACCCAACAACATTATATAGTATCCCCTCCTCATGGTTACAGACCCAACAACATTATATAGTATCCCTTCCTCATGGTTACAGACCCAACAACATTATATAGTATCCCTCCTCATGGTTACAGACCCAACAACATTATATAGTATCCCTTCCTCATGGTTACAGACCCAACAACATTATATAGTATCCCCTCCTCATGGTTACAGACCCAACAACATTATATAGTATCCCCTCCTCATGGTTACAGACCCAACAACATTATATAGTATCCCTTCCTCATGGTTACAGACCCAACAACATTATATAGTATCCCTCCTCATGGTTACAGACCCAACAACATTATATAGTATCCCCTCCTCATGGTTACAGACCCAACAACATTATATAGTATCCCCTCCTCATGGTTACAGACCCAACAACATTATATAGTATCCCTTCCTCATGGTTACAGACCCAACAACATTATATAGTATCCCCTCCTCATGGTTACAGACCCAACAACATTATATAGTATCCCCTCCTCATGGTTACAGACCCAACAACATTATATAGTATCCCTTCCTCATGGTTACAGACCCAACAACATTATATAGTATCCCCTCCTCATGGTTACAGACCCAACAACATTATATAGTATCCCTTCCTCATGGTTACAGACCCAACAACATTATATAGTATCCCTTCCTCATGGTTACAGACCCAACAACATTATATAGTATCCCTTCCTCATGGTTACAGACCCAACAACATTATATAGTATCCCCTCCTCATGGTTACAGACCCAACAACATTATATAGTATCCCTTCCTCATGGTTACAGACCCAACAACATTCTATAGTATCCCTCCTCATGGTTACAGACCCAACAACATTATATAGTATCCCTTCCTCATGTTTACAGACCCAACAACATTATATAGTATCCACTCCTCATGATTACAGACCCAACAACATTATATAGTATCCCTCCTCATGGTTACAGACCCAACAACATTATATAGTATCCCCTCCTCATGATTACACACCCAACAACATTATATAGTATCCACTCCTCATGGTTACAGACCCAACAACATTATATAGTATCCCTTCCTCATGGTTACACACCCAACAACATTATATAGTATCCCTCCTCATGGTTACAGACCCAACAACATTATATAGTATCCCCTCCTCATGATTACAGACCCAACATTATATAGTATTCCTTCCTCATGGTTACAGACCCAACAACATTATATAGTATCCCTCCTCATGGTTACAGACCCAACAACATTATATAGTATCCCCTCCTCATGATTACAGACCCAACATTATATAGTATCCCCTCCTCATGGTTATAGATGGTTACAGACCCAACAACATTATATAGATCCCAACAACATTATATAGTATCCCTTCCTCATGATTACAGACCCAACAACATTATATAGTATCCCTCCTCATGGTTACAGACCCAACAACATTATATAGTATCCCCTCCTCATGATTACAGACCCAACATTATATAGTATCCCCTCCTCATGATTACAGACCCAACATTATATAGTATCCCCTCCTCATGGTTATAGACCCAACAACATTATATAGTATCCACTCCTCATGGTTACAGACCCAACAACATTATATAGTATCCCATCCTCATGGTTACACACCCAACAACATTATATAGTATCCCATCCTCATGGTTACACACCCAACAACATTATATAGTATCCCTTCCTCATGGTTACAGACCCAACAACATTATATAGTATCCCCTCCTCATGGTTACAGACCCAACAACATTATATAGTATCCCTTCCTCAGGGTTACAGACCCAACAACATTATATAGTATCCCCTCCTCATGGTTACAGACCCAACAACATTATATAGTATCCCCTCATCGTGGTTACAGACCCAAGAACATTATATAGTATCCCTTCCTCATGGTTACACACCCAACAACATTATATAGTATCCCATCCTCATGGTTACAGACACAACAACATTATATAGTATCCCCTCCTCATGGAGAAAAGCACATGAGCTAATTATAATACACAAAGTATACAAAACAGTGACATAATTCCAACATGGCCTAAAATGATTAATTAGATCCTAATGAGCGAGATCTATATAAGCAATATAACAATTGAGATGTACAAACTATGGCATAAGGGAACGATGAGTGAATAAGTGGCAAGTCGTAATTTCTATTAAGACATTCATGAGCGAGTAGTCTAATTAATTGTTCAGCACTTTTGAAATGTACAGCGACAGAATTCACAACATGGGCCGTTCTTACAGTATTCTCCCTGTACACCAAGTCAGAACTAGAGGATTAAAAAAACGGGGCATATAAGCAGACAATGAAAGCTCTTACAGTATTCTACGATGACATTTCTCTAGAACAGGCTGTAGGCTACATGTGCAGCACCAAGTCAAAACAATAGGGTAAGTTCTGAGGGGGAGACGGACAAAACTCTTAGGCTGAGACACATAGGCTCCTAACAGCTTACTACACTACATACCATTAGTAGTATTTTCTTAGCTACGGTATACTTATCTCCCTGGCATATTACATCATTGATGCAGTCGTATACAATACATGTTTTTGACCGTTGCTGTGCTTACTTGAACGTGGCAAGGCGGTCCTTCTTGTGGGCTTTGTCATCAAAGTCTTGCATTCTCTGGATTTAGGGTGATTTCAAGATAGCTGGGAACTCGGGATAAAAACTATGTGGAATCATGATGTCAGTGGTCTTCAGGTCGGAGCTCTAGAAAGAGGCCAGCGTTCCCGACATGGAATTCCGAGTTGAATGACCATTGAAAACATATGTTTCCAATCTGAAGCTGTTTTTTTCCCTAGTTCCCAGTTGTCTTGAACGCACTGAAGTCTGAGATTTCCCAGTTATTAGTATCCAGTTGTTTTGAATGCGGATTGACTGCATGGCCAATGTTTTCAACCTTTTCTGTCCCATGCTGTTACGTGTGAATGTTTATCCTTATGAGTTTGGAAAATAGACCCTTCAGACTTAATGTTTTAAATCCTTAAACCCAGACATGGACCACACACAATCAAATTTATTTATAAAGCCCTTCTTACATCAGCTGATATCTCAAAGTGCTGTCCAGAAACCCAGCCTAAAACCCCAAACAGCAAGCAATGCAGGTGTGGAAGCACGGTGGCTAGGAAAAACTCCCTAGAAAGGCCAAAACCTAGGAAGAAACCTAGAGAGGAACCAGGATATGAGGGGTGACCAGTCCTCTTCTGGTTGTGCCGGGTAGAGATTATAACTGAACATGGCCAAGATGTTCAACTGTTCATAGATGACCAGCATGGTCCAATAATAATAATCACAGTAGTTGTCGGGGGTGCAACAGGTCAGCACCTCAGGAGTAAATGTCAGTTTGCTTTTCATAGCCGATCATTAAGAGTATCTCTACCACTCCTGCTGTCTCTAGAGAGTTGAAAACATCAGGTCTGGGACAGGTAGCACGTCCGGTGAACAGGTCAGGATTCCATAGCCGCAGGCAGAACAGTTGAAACTGGAGCAGCAGCACGGCCAGGTGGACTGGGGACAGCAAGGCGTCATCATGCCAGGTAGTCCTGAGGCATGGTCCTAGGGCTCAGGTCCTCCGAGGGAGAGAAAGAAAGAGCGAATTAGAAAGAGAAAGAAAGCGAATTAGAGAGAGCATACTTAAATTCACACAGGACACCGGATAAGACAGGAGAAGTACTCCAGATATAACAGACTGACCCTAGCACCCAACACATAAACTACTGCAGCATAAATATTGGAGGCTGAGACAGGAGGGGTCAGGAGACACTGTGGCCCCATCCGATGATACCCCCGGACAGGGCCAAACAGGCAGGATATAACCCCACCCACTTTGCCAAAGCACAGCCCCCACACCATTAAAGGGATATCTTCAACCACCAACTTACCATAGAAGAGCACCATTGAGCCAGGGACTCAGCCCCCCGTAATAGGGTTAGAGGCAGAGAATCCTAGTGGAGAGAGGTGAACCGGCTAGGCAAAGACAGCAAGGGCGGTTCGTTGCTCCAGAGCCTTTCCATTCATCTTCACACTCCTGGGCCAGACTACACTCAATCATATGACCCACTGAAGAGATGAGTCTTCAGTAAAGACTTAAAGGTTGAGACCGAGTCTGCGTCTCTCACATGGGAAGGCAGACCATTCCATAAAAATTGAGCTCTATAGGAGAAAGCCCTGCCTCCAGCTGTTTGCTTAGAAAATCTAGGGGCAATTAGGAGGCCTGCGTCTTATAACCTTAGTGTACGTGTAGGTATGTATGGCAGGACCAAATCGGAAAGATGCGTAGGAGCAAGCCCATGTAATGCTTTGTAGGTTAGCAGTAAAACCTTAATCAGCCCTTGCCTTAACAGGAAACCAGTGTAGGGAGGCTAGCACTGGAGTAATATGATACAATTTTGGGGTTCTAGTCAGGATTCTAGCAGCCGTATTTAGCACTACCTGAAGTTTATTTAGTGCTTTATCCGGGTAGCCGGAAAGTAGAGTGACTTAAATGTAAATGTGGTAAATAGCCCACCCATTTTTTACCTACCTCATCCCCATACTGTTTTTATTGATTTACTTTTCTGCTCTTTTGCACACCAATATCTCTACCTGTACATGACCATCTGATCATTTATCACTCCAGTGTTAATCTGCAAAATTGTAATTATTCGCCAACCTCATGCCTTTTGCACACATTGTATATAGACTCCCCTTTTTTTTCTTCCTATTTTGTTATTGACTTGTTAATTGTTTACTCCATGTGTAACTCTGTGTTGTCTGCTCACACTGCTATGCTTTATCTTGGCCAGGTCGCAGTTGCAAATAAGAACTTGTTCTCAACTAGCCTACCTGATTAAATAAAGGTGAAATAACATTTTTTTTTAAGTATTAAATACTTGTTCTCTCCACTGTATGTGGTAGTGGTGGAGTAGGAGCCTGAGGGCACACAGTGTGTTGTGAATGTATCGAAATCTTTTTTAAATTGTTTAAACTGCCTTCATTTTGCTGGACCCCAGGAAGAGTAGCAGCTAATGGATATCCATAATAAACACACAAAATACAAATACAAAGAGTTTTCTTAGGGGACCCTATAATCTTTGGCTACATTGAATGTTTTCTTTTAGCTACTTCTAATTCACACCGATTCACTTTGATATTTAAGTATATATAAAACCAAATACTTTTATACTTTTACTCAATTACGATTTTACTGGTTTACTTTCACTTTTACTTGAGTCCTTTTCTTTTAAGATATCTTTACTTTTACTCAAGTATGACAATTGGGTACTTTTTCTACCACTGACATTTATTAGGTAGCTAGCCAGTTAACTTGCGATTAGCATTAGTGGCCAATAAAGTTTCGTCCCAACTTGCTAAGAAGAGACAAACTAGCTGTTTACAGATGTAAGAAACACAAATGTATAGCGTAATTATAGAATGCTAGTGGATTTATATGAAGAAGCAAAGTGAAAATAGCATCATTGTCGTCAACATTGTCACATGCAGACTGAACGCAACTGTTTCGTGGTCGAAGAACAACAAATGTGACATAGGGCAGGGCTAGGTCTGTGTGGAAAGCAGCATGGAGAAAGAGAGAGCGGAGAGAGAGGACTCAAGTAGAGAAGTAAACTATAAGAATAGACGTTACACACAGCGTATACCATTTAACAAATCAAACATTCAAATAGGGTTATAGAAGTAAAAACCCAAACTAGTCAGTGCATCAATACCAGTATATCGTAAAATATGGTATACCGACCAGCCCTATTAAAATGTACATATTATTGGTAACAGAAAACATAGCTGAAGAATAACTGTAGATTAAATCATGTTGTAACTGTTCGCTGCTCTGGCCCCCCAATGGTGGAACAAATTCCCTCACGATGCCAGGACAGCGGAGTCAATCACCACCTTCCGGAGACACCGGAAACCCCACCTCTTTAAGGAATACCTAGGATAGGATAAGTAATCCTTCTCACCCCCCTAAAAGATTTAGATGCACTATTGTAAAGTGGCTGTTCCACTGGATGTCATAAGGTGAATGCACCAATTTGTAAGTCGCTCTGGATAAGAGCGTCTGCTAAATGACTTAAATGTAATGTAAATGTAGAGCATTGCAGTAGTCTAACCTAGAAGTAACAAAAGCATGGATTAATTTTTCTGCGTCATTTTTGGACAGAAAGTTTCTGATTTTTGCAATGTTACGTAGATGAAAAAAAGCTGTCCTTGAAACAGTCTTGATATGTTTGTCAAAAGAAAGATCAGGGTCCAGATTATCGCCGAGGTCCTTCAGTTTTATTTGAGACGACTGTACAACCATCAAGATTAATTGTCAGATTCAACAGAAGATCTCTTTGTTTCTTGGGACCTAAAACAAGCATCTCTGTTTTGTCCGAGTTTAAAAGTAGAACGTTTGCAGCCATCAACTTCCTTATGTCTGAAACACAGGCTTCTAGGGAGGGCAATTTTGGGGCTTCACCATGTTACATTGAAATGTACAGCTGTGTGTCATCCGCATAGCAGTGAAAGTTAACATTATGTTTTCGAATGACATCCCCAACAGGTAAAATATATAGTGAAAACAATAGTGGTCCTAAAACGGAACCTTGAGGAACACCGAATTGTACAGTTGATTTGTCCGAGGACAAACCATTCACAGAGACAAACTGATATCTTTCCGACAGATAAGATCTAAACCAGGCCAGAACTTGTCCGTGTAGACCAATTTGGGTTTCCAATCTCTCCAAAAGAATGTGGTGATTGATGGTATCAGAAGCAGCATTAAGGTCTAGGAGCACGAGGACAGATGCAGAGCCTCGGTCTGACGGCATTAAAAGGTAATTTACCACCTTCACAAATGCAGTCTCAGTGCTATGATGGGGTCTAAAACCAGACTGAAGCATTTCGTATACATTGTTTGTCTTCAGGAAGGCAGTGAGTTGCTGCGCAAAAGCTTTTAAATTTTTTTTTAGAGAAATGGAAAATTTGATATAGGCCAATAGTTTTTTATATTTTCTGGGTCAAGGTAAGGCTTTTTCAAGAGAGGCTTTATTACTGCCACTTTTAGTGAGTTTGGTACACATCCGGTGGATAGAGAGCCGTTTATTATGTTCAACATCGGAGGGACATGCACAGGAAGCAGCTCTTTCAGTAGTTTAGTTGGAATTGGGTCCAGTATGCAGCTTGAAGGTTTAGAGGCCATGATTATTTTCAACATTGTGTCAAGAGATATAGTACTAAAACTCTTGAGTGTCTCTCTTGATCCTTGGTCCTGGCAGAGTTGTGCAGACTCAGGACGACTGAGCTTTGGAGGAATACGCAGATTTAACGAGGAGTCTGTAATTTGCTTTCTAATGATCATGATCTTTTCCTCAAAGAAGTTCATGAATTTATTACTGCTAAAGTGAAAGCCATCCTCTCTTGGGGAATGCTGCTTTTTAGTGAGCTTTGCGACAGTATCAATAAAACATTTCTGATTGTTCTTATTTTCCTCAATTAAGTTTTAAAAATAGGATGATCGAGCATCAGTGAGGGCTATTCGATACTGCACAGTACTGTCTTTCCAAGCTAGTCGGAAGACTTCCAATTTGATGTGGCTCCATTTCCGTTCCAATTTTCTGGAAGCTTGATTCAGAGCTCGGGTCTTTTCTGTATACCAGAGAGCTAGTTTTTTTTATAACAAATGTTTTTATTTTCTAGGGGTGCAATGGCATCTAGGGTATTAAGCCAGGTTAAATTGAGTTCCTCCGTTAGGTGTTTAACTGATTTTTGTCCTCTGACGTCCTTGGGTAGGCAGAGGTAGTCTGGAAGGGCATCAAGGAATCTTTGGGTTGTCTGAGAATTTATAGCACGACTTTTGATGCTCCTTGGTTGGTCTGAGCAGATTATTTGTTGCGATTGCAAACATAATACAATGGTGGTCCGATAGTCCAGGATTATGAGGAAAAACATTAAGATCCACAACATTTAGGTTGCACGATCGAATCCCCGAGCTAACTAGGTTAAAATCTGTCGTTCTACCCCCTGAACAAGGCAGTTAACCCACTGTTCCTAGGCCGTCATTGAAAATAAGAATTTGTTCTTAACTGACTTAGTGACCTAGTTAAATAAAGGTAAAGTAAAAAATAATTGAAAGGGATTTTCCAGTAGATTGTGGACGTGATTCATGATGACTGCTTGTCTAGCTAAGATTGTGAAAGTATGATGTTGACATGATCAGTCCAATCAAAGCTACTGTAGATCTGATTGGTCTGTGTGTGTGGCATTTCATCTGTTCCCCTCTTGCAAGAATACACTCACACACTCCACCTGCTCCAGGTCTAAACTGGAGACCCAGCAGAAAACCCTACAAACCCACCTGTATAGAGTGAATGGCACGTGTCAACTTCTCCTCTAACTCATTCATGAGAGAGGGAGCGCAAAAAACGATTGCTATTTGGGCCTAAACAGACCCGAATTTAAGATACGTTTTGACTGTGAGCATATCCTTGCTATTGAGAAAGGCCGCCATAGGCAGACCTGGCTCTCGAGAGAAGACAGGCTATGTGCTCACTGCCCACAAAATGAGGTGGAAACTGAGCTGCACTTCCTAACCTCCTGCCCAATGTATGACCATTCTAGAAACAGTTATTTCCCTCAGATTACACAGATCCACAAAGAATTTGAAAACAAACCCAATTTTGATCAACTCCCATATCTACTAGGTAAAGCTCCAGTGTGTCATCACAGCAGCAATATTTGTGACCTGTTGCCACATGAAAAGGGCAACCAGTGAAGAACAAACGCCATTGTAAATACAACCCGTATTTATGTTTATTTATTTCTCACATTGTTACAACACTGTATATATACATAATATGACATTTGAAATGTCTTTATTCTTTTGGAACTTCTGTAAGTGTAATGTTTACTGTTCGTTTTTTGTTTATTTAACTTTTTGTTTATGATCTATTTGCTTTGGCAATGCTAACATATGTTTGCCAATTAAGCCCTTGAATTGAATTGAGAGGAAGAGATTCGTCCTTTGATCTCCTCTCCTTATCCCAGAACGAAACAGACGCTGGGATATAATAAGCACTAGAAAATGTCTTCCACCCCTCCACAACAATGGTAAATCATTTTTGTTTTCCCTGCTAACTCAGGTGGAGAGGGACGTTGGATGTTCGCCCCCCAATCAGCCTTCTGTTTCTTATTCTCCCCTTTTCAGTTATTTTCTCCTCATCCTGCTCACCTGTCATAGCTACGACAAATCGTTTAGCGGCTCGAACAGACGGTACATCCTTTCATTACAACCCGGGAGCCCTCTGCCATTTATCTCTCTCTACCTCTCTACCTCTCTACCTCTCTACCTCTCTCTCTCTACCTCTCTACCTCTCTCTCTCTACCTCTCTACCTCTCTACCTCTCTACCTCTCTACCTCTCTACCTCTCTACCTCTCTACCTCTCTACCTCTCTACCTCTCTACCTCTCTACCTCTCTACCTCTCTACCTCTCTACCTCTCTCTCTCTACCTCTCTACCTCTCTACCTCTCTACCTCTCTTCCTCTCTACCTCTCTACCTCTCTACCTCTCTACCTCTCTACCTCTCTACCTCTCTACCTCTACCTCTCTACCTCTCTACCTCTCTCTCTCTACCTCTCTACCTCTCTACCTCTCTACCTCTCTCTCTCTACCTCTCTACCTCTCTACCTCTCTACCTCTCTACCTCTCTACCTCTCTACCTCTCTCTCTCCCTCTCTACCTCTCTACCTCTCTACCTCTCTACCTCTCTCTATACCTCTCTCTCTCTACCTCTCTACCTCTCTACCTCTCTACCTCTCTACCTCTCCTCTCTACCTCTCTACCTCTCTCTCTCTACCTCTCTACCTCTCTACCTCTCTACCTCTCTACCTCTCTACCTCTCTCTCTACCTCTCTACCTCTCTACCTCTCTACCTCTCTACCTCTCTACCCTCTCTACCTCTCTCTCTCTACCTCTCTACCTCTCTACCTCTCTCTCTCTACCTCTCTACCTCTCTCTCTATACCTCTCCTCTATACCTCTCTACCTCTCTACCTCTCTACCTCTCTACCTCTACCTCCTCTCTACCTCTCTACCTCTCTACCTCTCTACCTCTCTACCTCTCTCTCTCTACCTCTCTACCTCTCTACCTCTCTACCTCTCTACCTCTCTACCTCTCTCTCTCTACCTCTCTCTCTCTACCTCTCTATACCTCTCTACCTCTCTACCTCTCTACCTCTCTACCTCTCTACCTCTCTACCTCTCTACCTCTCTACCTCTCTACCTCTCTCTCTCTCTACCTCTCTACCTCTCTACCTCTCTACCTCTCTACCTCTCTACCTCTCTCTCTCTCTCTCCTCTCTCTCTATACCTCTCTACCTCTCTACCTCTCTACCTCTCTACCTCTCTACCTCTCTCTCTACCTCTCTACCTCTCTACCTCTCTACCTCTCTACCTCTCTACCTCTCTACCTCTCTACCTCTCTACCTCTCTACCTCTCTACCTCTCTACCTCTCTACCTCTCTACCCTCTCTACCTCTCTACCTCTCTACCTCTCTACCTCTCTACCTCTCTACCTCTCTACCTCTCTACCTCTCTACCTCTCTACCTCTCTACCTCTCTACCTCTCTACCTCTCTACCTCTCTACCTCTCTACCTCTCTACCTCTCTACCTCTCTACCTCTCTACCTCTCTCACCTCTCTACCTCTCTACCTCTCTACCTCCTCTCTACCTCTCTACCTCTCTACCTCTCTACCTCTCTACCTCTCTACCTCTCTACCTCTCTACCTCTCTACCTCTCTCTCTACCTCTCTACCTCTCTACCTCTCTACCTCTCTACTCTCTCCTCTCTACCTCTCTACCTCTCTACCTCTCTCTCTCTCTCTCTCTACCTCTCTACCTCTCTACCTCTCTACCTCTCTCTCTCTACCTCTCTACCTCTCTACCTCTCTCTCTCTCTCTACCTCTCTACCTCTCTACCTCTCTACCTCTCTACCTCTCTACCTCTCTACCTCTCTACCTCTCTACCTCTCTACCTCTCTACCTCTCTACCTCTCTCTCTCTACCTCTCTACCTCTCTCTCTCTACCTCTCTACCTCTCTACCTCTCTCCTCTCTACCTCTCTACCTCTACCTCTCTCTCTCTACCCTCTACCTCTCTCTCTCTACCTCTCTACCTCTATACCTCTCTCTCTCTACCTCTCTACCTCTCTACCTCTCTCTCCTCTCTCTCTCTACCTCTCTACCTCTCTCTCCTCTCTGCCTCTCTACCTCTCCTCTCTACCTCTCTACCTCTCTACCTCTCTCTCTCTACCTCTCTACCTCTCTCTCTACCTCTCTACCTCTCTACCTCTCTACCTCTCTACCTCTCTACCTCTCTACCTCTCTACCTCTCTACCTCTCTACCTCTCTACCTCTCTACCTCTCTACCTCTCTACCTCTCTACCTCTCTCTCTCTACCTCTCTACCTCTCTCTCTCTCTACCTCTCTACCTCTCTACCTCTCTCTCTCTACCTCTCTACCTCTCTACCTCTCTACCTCTCTACCTCTCTACCTCTCTACCTCTCTACCTCTCTACCTCTCTACCTCTCTACCTCTCTCTCTCTCTCTCTACCTCTCTACCTCTCTCCTACCTCTCCTCTCTACCTCTCTACCTCTCTACCTCTCTACCTCTCCTCTCTACCTCTCTACCTCTCTACCTCTCTACCTCTACCCTCTCTACCTCTCTACCTCTCTACCTCTCTCTCTCTACCTCTCTACCTCTCTCTCTCTCTCTACCTCTCTACCTCTCTACCTCTCTACCTCTCTACCTCTCTACCTCTCTACCTCACCTCTCTACCTCTCTACCTCTCTACCTCTCTACCTCTCTACCTCTCTACCTCTCTCTCTCTACCTCTCTACCTCTCTACCTCTCTACCTCTCTACCTCTCTACCTCTCTACCTCTCTACCTCTCTACCTCTCTACCTCTCTACCTCTCTACCTCTCTCTCTCTCTACCTCTCTACCTCTCTCTCTCTGCCTCTCTACCTCTCTGCCCTCTCTCTCTCTACCTCTCTCTCTCTGCCTCTCTACCTCTCTACCTCTCTCTCTCTACCTCTCTACCTCTCTACCTCTCTACCTCTCTACCCTCTACCTCTCTCTACCTCTCTACCTCTCTACCTCTCTACCTCTCTCTCTCTACCTCTCTACCTCTCTCTCTCTACCTCTCTACCTCTCTACCCTCTCTCTCTACCTCTCTACCTCTCTACCTCTCTACCTCTCTGCCTCTCTACCTCTCTACTCTCTCTACCTCTCTACCTCTCTACCTCTCTACCTCCCTCTACCTCTCCTCTCTACCTCTCTCTCTCTACCTCTCTACCTCTCTCTCTCTACCTCTCTACCTCTCTACCTCTCTACCTCTCTACCTCTCTGCCCTCTCTCTCTACCTCTCTACCTCTCTACCTCTCCTCTCTACCTCTCTACCTCTCTACCTCTCTACCTCTCTCTCTACCTCTCTACCTCTCTACCTCTCTACCTCTCTACCTCTCTACCTCTCTACCTCTCTCTCTCTACCTCTCTACCTCTCTACCTCTCTACCTCTCTACCTCTCTCCTCTACCTCTCTACCTCTCTACCTCTCTACCTCTCTACCTCTCTACCTCTCTACCTCTCTACCTCTCTACCTCTCTACCTCTCTACCTCTCTACCTCTCTACCTCTCTACCTCTCTACCTCTCTACCTCTCTACCTCTCTACCTCTCTACCTCTCTACCTCTCTCTCTCTCTGCCTCTCTACCTCTCTACCCTCTCTCTCTCTCTCTCTCTACCTCTCTACCTCTCTACCTCTCTACCTCTCTCTCTACCTCTCTCTTCCTCTCTACCTCTCTCTCTCTACCTCTCTCTCTCTACCTCTCTACCTCTCTCTCTCTACCTCTCTCTCTCTACCTCTCTCTCTCTACCTCTCTACCTCTCTCTCTCTACCTCTCTCTCTCTACCTCTCTACCTCTCTCTCTCTCTACCTCTCTCTCTCTACCTCTCTACCTCTCTCTCTCTACCTCTCTACCTCTCTACCTCTCTACCTCTCTACCTCTCTACCTCTCTACCTCTCTACCTCTCTACCTCTCTACCTCTCTACCTCTCTACCTCTCTACCTCTCTACCTCTCTCTCTATCCCTCTCTCTCTACCTCTCTACCTCTCTACCTCTCTACCTCTCTACCTCTCTCTCTCTCTACCTCTCTACCTCTCTACCTCTCTACCTCTCTCTCTCTACCTCTCTACCTCTCTCTCTCTACCTCTCTACCTCTCTCCCTCTCTCTCTCTACCTCTCTACCTCTCTACCTCTCTCTCTACCTCTCTACCTCTCTCTCTCTACCTCTCTACCTCTCTCTCTCTACCTCTCTACCTCTCTACCTCTCTACCTCTCTACCTCTCTACCTCTCTCTCTCTACCTCTCTACCTCTCTA